>NC_091575.1:27321668-27334168 GCF_042767895.1 Penaeus vannamei
GCAATCCACGCTGCAAAGAGATGAATCGTATTGTTAATCATCGTCTGCTTTTTATTGGGTGTAATAATCATATCTATTTCATGTCTACTTCAGAACAAGATCCTACTATGAATACTCACATCCTTCATAGTCCACAGACAGATGAGCTTCTCCGAAAGGATTCGGCAGAACCTGGCCATTTCGTGTCATTGGGCTTCCTCTGGCGTCAATACCAGTGGATCTGACGTTGAACTTGGTTCCATCTGAGGAAAGAAGTTCAGCTTCGTGATTCCTTTTTAGAAGAGTAAACTAAGAGTAGGTTAAGTGTGCATGTCAAATACAACATTACGAAAAACTAGTTCTACAGCTGTAGGACACTCACCAAAGGTATATTCGTTGCGGACACACTGGCGGATAAGTTGGTAAGGGTTGTTTGTGATGGCTATTTCATACCACACGCCAGCATACTGTAAATAATGTAACATATGCACTAGCAAATGTTGTATATGTAATATATGGAAATTGTATATCATTCTCTTACTTTGGAGACTAAGATTAACTTACCTTTGGATGATTAGGCCTTTGCTGCTCATAGAGGCTTCTCTCGTCAACATGAGGACATTTTCCCGGTACGACGAAGTCGGGGATTTTGTCGGCAGCAGCGAAGGCTGTGAGAGCAAGGAACAGCAGCGAGGTCTTCATGGTGCTCCTGCAGTGTCAGTGCCAACGTGAAGTCTGGTACTTCTTTATATACAAAATGTAGGTCAGGAACGGTGCGCAAGTCTGATAAAGAAATCTTAATTATAACCCGAGCTTGGAGGGAATACACGTTCACTTTCTTCAGTTATATTATTCAGTTTAAAGTTAATCTAGAGATATTAAAAATATTGATCACAATCCATAGGAAAGGAGAGGAAATCACTCCTAATAAAATCCAGCGACATTCGTGATCTTCGGAGCTCCTCCTTCAACTGTGATTTGCATAAGCTTCGTGACATATAAAAGGCATGAACTTGGCGTCAGAATCACACTTCACAAGCCACCATGTTGAAGGCACTCGTAGCTGCTGCCCTCGTGGCTCTTGTCGCAGCCGACGGCATTCCAGACTTCGTAGTTCCTGGAAATTGTGCCAAAGTGGCAAATCAAGATAACTTCGACCTTCGCAGAGTAAGTTCTTTTGCTTATTTATTACATAATAACAGCGTAATAATTTGTAAACTGATTTACAGGCATTTTCGTCCTAGTACCTAAGTAACACATATTCCCCAACAGTATGCTGGTCGCTGGTATCAGGTCCAGATCATGGACAACGCCTATCAGCCATACACTCGCTGCATCCACTCCAACTACGACTACTCTGACTCTGACTACGGCTTTAAGGTGACCACAGCTGGATTCAGCCCCAACAACGAGTACCTCAGACTGCAGGGCAAGATCTACCCCACAAAGGACTTCCCAGCTGCCCACATGCTCATTGATTTCCCTACCGGTTTGTATATAAAATTCTCTTCTGTGCATATTTAAATTGTTCATTATTCTACATAACAGAATCCAAAGAAAGGATATTGAAAAATAGCTTTTCTTAACTAGGTGTTGTTCCTTCTTTTATCAACAGTTTTCGCCGCTCCCTATGAAGTGATCGAGACTGACTACGACAGCTACGCCTGCGTGTATTCCTGCATCGACACAGACAAGTACAAGTCCGAGTTCGGCTTCGTCTTCTCCCGAACTCCTCAGAATTCCGGTCCAGCGATTGACAGGTGCGCCTCCGTCTTCCGGAGGAACGGCGTCGACTTCTCTCTCTTCAACGTAGTTCCTCATACATCCGAATGTGTTTACAGGGCTTGAGATATACATCCCTTTATCTTTCTTTGTAATCATATCACAGGTAACCTCTATAAATAAAATATAGTTGGTACTTGCAGTATACAGTAATTTCCCCCTAAATTGTGTGGTGCGCAAATCAGTGGACAGAAAATAAATCGAAATTAATGAAAATCAGAAATATGATAACAGACCAAACTTTGGCTATATCACAACAGTACACTAGGGATTAAGATCAGCTTTTGGTAGGTTTGAAATGTCATACATGTTTTTAAAGGGATAACTTTTGTGTATGTGTGATTAGTATAATTGTAAGAGAAATTACGGGAAGATCGATCTAAATTACTGGTTTCAAAATCTTGTTACATATCGCGACTACTTGCATACACACACATATGTATTTGTGTGTTACACCCATGTCCATTTGCATATGTGTGTGCGTGTACATAATAATAAAGTAATACTGTCAAATATCAGCAAAAAGATTAAGTAATCATACATGCAAGACAATCTGACCTTTAGAAAATATATATTCTACTGCTTAAAAACAAAACTTTCTTTTACATCAATACTTAAGGCTATCAATCACGATGGTAATCAGTGAGGATTGTTATGACTTTCTTTCGCCAACAGTGCGGCTACTCATAAGATGAATGTGCAGGCTTACGGTTGAAAAAAAGTAATGCGTAAGACTAGAATCAATATCAGAATATAGTCTTATGTTTTCCTCTTTCTCACTTTTTAAGAATACATTTAAACTTTTCCATGGTTTGTTAACTCATTGCATCATAAGACATTTAACAAGCATTATGAAGGTTTGGGAACAAATGTTGGATGCAGGTAAAAAGCGAGTAACCATATTTTTCAAAATATATGCGTTACTGTTTTACACCTAAAAAAAGGAAAGAGAAAAAAAATATCGACATGTTATTAATATTGTTACTTTTATTATCTATTATTACTGGCATTACTGTTAACACTATCATCTTATTTCAGAACCTGTCTGAAAGCACTGAAGGCATCAGCAATAGTATTGGAAAAGCTAAAGTGCTTGATACACATCGTCTATCGTTACTACCGACCTATAAGCTTCTTTTCAAAAATCAAATTTAAGCAGTTTAGAGTTTTATTAGACACAAGAAAGGGGCAAAAATAGATCGATATATGGATGGCCTTATAGGTGAGTAGGTAAATAAAGGGTGTGAGATTTGAAGAACGCAGCTCATGAGGCTACGAAAATGCCTTCAACAAACCTTGTTCTCAAACAGTTTAACAGCTAGTTATATATATATATATATATATATATATATATATATATATATATATATATATATATATATATATATATATACACACACACACTCATACACATATATACAAATACATCCATATATATATATATATATATATATATATATATATATATATATATACATATATATATATATATATATATATATATATATATATATATATATATATACATATATATATATATAATATATATATATATAATATATAAATATGTGTGTGTGTACATGTGTACATATGTATCAGTCTATATGTGAGTGTGTGTGTGTTTATTCTGCACCCAATATATATATATATATATATATATATATATATATATATATATATATATATATATATATATAAGCGTCTATCATTTTTATTACATATCAATTTATATACACTGTACGTACGTTACACACAGTCACAGAAGAACGTACACGCCAAGAAATGCTTACCATACGCACACGGTCAGTGTGTGTATAGTGTGGTCATGAAAATATGTTTAACATGTATGTTTCGAAACTTTTCAACAATCTAGTCGTCTAATTTTGGATTAGTTTACTTTTAATTTAATTGTTCAGAAAATAAAATATGGGAGCCATAAAAAAAAAAAAAACAGTTTTGATGAAAATGCACATTTCTAAACTGGCAAAATCTCACCTTGATTTCTAAGTGGCGATGACATATAATCACATTACTGTCATCAAATTTTTTACTTTCATTCTCTTCCGTTTGTTTGTGCCTAACAGTTTGTGCATATAACTTTTTTTTCGGAGGGAACATTAATGCATATTGCAAGTTCCAGCTAAATTTTATTCATAGAGGTTACCTGTTACATGATTATTTGAGATATATAGAGGGCTAAATATCTCAAGCATTGTAAACACATTCAGACGTATGAGGAACTGGATTGAAAAGGGAGAAGTCGACGCCGTTCCTGCGGAAGACGGAGGCGCACCTGCTAATCGCCGAAGCGGAATTCTGAGGAGTTCGGGAGAAGACGAAGCCGAACTCGGACTTGTACTTGTCTGTGTCGATGCAGGAATACACGCAGGCGTAGCTGTCGTAGTCAGTCTCGATCACTTCATAGGGAGCGGCGAAAACTGTAAAAGAAAGAACAACACAGTTACAAAAAGCTATCGGTCAATATCCTTTCTTCGGATTCTATTATATAGAATAATGCAGTTTAAATATACATAGAAGATAATTTTATATACAAACCGGTAGGGAAATCAATGAGCATGTGGGCAGGTGGGAAGTCCTTTGTGGGGTAGATCTTGCCCTGCAGTCTGAGGTACTCGTTGTTGGGGCTGAATCCAGCTGTGGTTACCCTAAAGCCGTTGAAAGAGTCAGAGTAGTCGTAGTTGGAGTGGATGCAGCGAGTGTATGGCTGGTAGGCGTTGTCAATGATCTGGACCTGATACCAGCGACCTGCATACTGTTGGGGAATAGATATTACTTAGGTAATAGGACGAGAATGCCTGTAAACCAGTTTACAAATGAAGATGGAATAAAAAAGTAATAAATAAATAAAAGAACTTACTCTGCGAAGGTCGAAGTTGTCTTGATTTGCCACTTTGGCACAATTTCCAGGAGCTACAAAGTCTGGAATGCCGTCGGCTGCGACAAGAGCCACGAGGGCAGCAGCTACGAGTGCCTTCAACATGGTGGCTTGTGAAGTGTGATTCTGACGCCAAGTTCATGCCTTTTATATGTCACGAAGCTTATGCAAATCACAGTTGAAGGAGGAGCTCCGAAGATCACGAATGTCGCTGGATTTTATTGGGAGTGATTTCCTCTTTTTTCCTATGGATTGTGATGAATATTCTTAATATCTCTAGATTAATTTTAAACTGAATAATATAACTGAAAAGAATGGACGTTTATTCCTTCTAAGCTGGGGTTATAATTAAGATTTCTTTATCAGACTTGCGCACCGTTCCTGACCTACATTTTGTATATAAAGAAGTACCAGACTTCACGTTGGCACTGACACTGCAGGAGCACCATGAAGACTTCGCTGCTGTTCCTTGCTCTCACAGCCTTCGCTGCTGCCGACAAAATCCCCGACTTCGTCGTACCGGGAAAGTGTCCCCTTGTTGACGAGAGAAGCCTCTATGAGCAGCAAAGGCCTAATCATCCAAAGGTAAGTTTATCTTAGCCTCCAAAGTAACAGTGATAAAGTTTCCATAAATTACAGATAGAACTTTTACTATACAGCAGCCATAGGCCAAATCATTCAAAGCTGAGACCATTTTTATCTTAAAAGTGACATAGTGATATACAATATTCATATATTACATATACAACATTTGCTAGTGCATATGTTACATTATTTACAGTATGCTGGTGTGTGGTATGAAATAGCCATCACAAACAACCCTTACCAACTTATCCGCCAGTGTGTCCGCAACGAATATACCTTTGGTGAGTGTCCTACAGCTGTAGAACTAGTTTTTTTTCGTTATGTTGTATTTGGCATGCCCACTTAACCTACTCTTAGTTTACTCTTCTAAAAAGGAATCACGAAGCTAAACTTCTTTCCTCAGATGGAACCAAGTTCAACGTCAGATCCACTGGTATTGACGCCAGAGGAAGCCCAATGACACGAAATGGCCAGGTTCTGCCGAATCCTTTCGGAGAAGCTCATCTGTCCGTGGACTATGAAGGATGTGAGTATTCACAGTAGGATCATGTTCTGAAACAGACATGAAATAGATATGATTATTAAATCCAATAAAATGCAGACGATGATTAACAATACGATTCACCTCTCTGCAGCGTGGATTGCTCCCTACGTGATTCTGGACACCGACTACGAGAACTTCTCGTGCATCTACAGCTGCTCCGGATACAACTTCGGCTACTACTCCGACTTCGCCTTCATCTTCTCCCGCTCGCCAACTCTCGCTGACAGATACTACAGGCGTTGTGAAGCCGCCTTCATGAACATCGGTGTTGAACCCTCTCGCTTCAGCAAGACAACCCAGGGTTCATCCTGCCCCTACAGCAGCCATAGGTCTTGGTAAAATGTCAGTAAATTACTCTTATATGGATAGATACCATATATCTAGAAATAAAATCAACTATTAATCTCTCCCTTTCTTTCCTCGCGAGAACCTTACATGGAACTAAACACAAAATTAAGAATTGAAGTTACATGTTACTTATAATATGTATTACACTTATGCATACATTATATGTATGTGATTATATATATATGTGTGTGTGTGTGTGTGTGTGTGTGTGTATTTGTGTGTGCGTGATGTATGTTTATTATATGTATGTAAATAGACCGTACATTGGATACAAACAAAAACAAAAAAGTGAGAATATCATGGTGTGAGGTTAGTTATGATTTAAGTTTCCCAATATTGGGATGATACCAAGACTGAGTAGCACTTTCTACTTTCAGCGGGAAATTTTGGACTAGTTTACGTATATACATGAGTCTGGATATGTGTGTCCACATATGTACATGTTATATGATCTAAATATTCACATATATATGTGTATATAAATATGTTTTAGTATGTATAAATACATACATCATATATGCATATATATACATATATACATCTCTACACACACAGATATACATGTGTGCATATATGTAATATCCACATATATATACAATAAATATACATACATAATGTATACATGTATATGTATATACATATTTATATGTTCTAATTTATATATATATATATATATATATATATATATATATATATATATATATATATATATATATATATATGTTTGTGTGTGTATCATACAAATACACATGCATATATACATGATATATGATGTATATACAATTAAAAGATTGACAGATAGATGGGCAAACAGACAAGTGGCTTAAATTAAGAAAAAAAGAGAAAAATATGTTATCTATCCGGGTAGCATACGTTATATAAATGTGTGTACATATGTATGAATTTTTATATATATATATAAGTATATAAGTGTATATAAGTTTATATATGTATGTATATATTTTATATATACATGTGTATGCATGTATGTGTGTGTGTGTAATTATGGATATATACGCGCACACACACATACACACACACGCACACACATGCACACACACACGCACACACACACACACACACACACATGCACACACACACACACACACATGCACACACACACACACACACACACACACACACATATATATGTATATAGATACAGACACATATATGTATATATGCATACATATGTATACATATATATACATATACATGTATATATACATATAATAACACACATATATGTATATATACATATATATACATATGTAATATATACGCAAATGCATGTCGGCGTTGCATATATGTGTATGTGCGCACTTGTGAATATACACGTACAGAAGCATTTATAGGTAGATAGTCATGCACATGTATATAGAAATACGCATACATATATATGTATACATTTACATGTTTACACACACATACAAAATTGTATATGTATATGCACAAACACACATATAACTGTACATTTATACATACAAACATATATATATATATATATATATATATATATATATATATATATATATATATATATATATATATATATAATGTGTATATATATATGTGTGTGTGTGTTTGTGTATGTACAAACACGCACACACGCATATGCTTATATACAAATGGAATGTATATTCATATATATATAAATATGTAAATATATTTTGCATATACACACAAAATATACATGTCTACATCTATATCTATGTGTATGTGCATGTGCATAAGTGTGTGTACATTAACATATACATATATATGAATTTATGTACACATAAATACAGTGCGCCTCCGGAGTCGATCTTCAGTGTTTACATCGGGCATTACTGATGTCACTAAATGTGTACGACTCAGTATAGTGAATGAGGGATCATGTTGCGTTATGACTTCTGAGTAGCGTCTACGGAAAGGGAGACCGTCAACGCATTACATCCAGACATTGTATGTAACTGTATAACATATAAATATATATATATATATATATATATATATATATATATATATAATTATATATATATATACATATATAACACACACACATACACACATGCATTTGAGCATGGATGTGTATATATAGATACATGGATAAATAAATGGATATATATATATATATATATATATATATATATATATATATATATATATATATATATATATATATATATATATAATGTGAATATGTATGTATGTATAATGGCATGTAAACATACACATACATAGAGTTCTTTTAACGGCGCCTTACTGGGAGAGTACACTGTATAAGTCCAAGGAGTTGTGGACCATACTTGCTATGCATTCAGTGTATTTGTGCGCGGATGTGACAGTGCATAACAAATGTATTACCGTGTAAGGCATCTATTCCTGCACGGCTAAAATATAAGGTCTTCGCATATATATATATATATATATATATATATATATATATATATATATATATATATATATATATCACAGTTTGTCCATTGCCCATTTTGTGAGTGTATGTGTGGGGATGTGGGAGGAGGGGCGTTAATGCATATTGCAAGTACCAGCTGTATTTTATTTGTAGAAGTTATCTGTGACATGATTACAGAGAAACATAGAGGGATGTATATCTCAAGCCCTGTAAACACATTCGGCTGTATGAGGAACTACGTTGAAGAGAGAGAAGTCGACGCCGTTCCTGCGGAAGACGGAGGCGCACCTGTCAATCGCTGGACCGGAATTCTGAGGAGTTCGGGAGAAGACGAAGCCGAACTCGGACTTGTACTTGTCTGTGTCAATGCAGGAATACACGCAGGCGTAGCTGTCGTAGTCAGTCTCGATCACTTCATAGGGAGCGGCGAAAACTGTTGGCAAAAGAAGGAACAACACTATTTTTCAGTATCCTTTCTTTGGATTCTGTTATGTAGAATAATGGACGATTTAAATATGCACAGAAGAGAATTTTATATACAAACCGGTAGGGAAATCAATAAGCATGTGGGCAGCTGGGAAGTCCTTTGTGGGGTAGATCTTGCCCTGCAGTCTGAGGTACTCGTTGTTGGGGCTGAATCCAGCTGTGGTCACCTTGAAGCCGTAGTCAGAGTCAGAGTAGTCGTAGTTGGAGTGAATGCAGCGAGTGTATGGCTGATAGGCGTTGTCCATGATCTGGACCTGATACCAACGTCCAGCATACTGTTGGGGAATAGGTGTTACTAAGGTACTAGGACGAAAATGCCTGTAAATCAGTTTACAAATTATTACGCTGTTATTATGTAATAAATAAGCAAAAGAACTTACTCTGCGAAGATCGAAGTTGTCTTGATTTGCCACTTTGGCACAATTTCCAGGAACTACGAAGTCTGGAATGCCGTCGGCTGCGACAAGAGCCACGAGGGCAGCAGCTACGAGTGCCTTCAACATGGTGGCTTGTGAAGTGTGATTCTGACGCCAAGTTCATGCCTTTTATATGTCACGAAGCTTATGCAAATCACAGTTGAAGGAGGAGCTCCGAAGATCACGAATGTCGCTGGATTTTATTAGGAGTGATTTCCTCTTTTTTCCTATGGATTGTGATCAATATCTTTAATATCTCTAGATTAATTTTAAACTGAATAATATAACTGAAGAAAGTGAACGTGTATTCCCTCTAAGCTCGGGTTATAATGATGATTTCTTTATCAGACTTGCGCACCGTTCCTCACCTACATTTTGTATATAAAGAAGTACCAGACTTCACGTTGGCACTGACACTGCAGGAGCACCATGAAGACCTCGCTGCTGTTCCTTGCTCTCACAGCCTTCGTTGCTGCTGACAAAATCCCCGACTTCGTCGTACCGGGAAAATGTCCTCATGTTGACGAGAGAAGCCTCTATGAGCAGCAAAGGCCTAATCATCCAAAGGTAAGTTTATCTTAGTCTTAAAAATAACATAATGATATACAATTTCCATATATTACATATACAACATTTGCTAGTGTATGTGTCTGTAATTACAGTATGCTGGCGTGTGGTATGAAATAGCCATCACAAACAACCCTTACCAACTTATCCGCCAGTGTGTCCGCAACGAATATACCTTTGGTGAGTGTCCTACAGCTGTAGAACTAGTTTTTCGTTATGTTGTATTTGACATGCACACTTAACCTACTCTTACTTTACTCATCTAAAAAGGAATCACGAAGCTGAACTTCTTTCCACAGATGGAACCAAGTTCAACGTCAGATCCACTGGTATTGACGCCAGAGGAAGCCCAATGACACGAAATGGCCAGGTTCTGCCGAATCCTTTCGGAGAAGCTCATCTGTCCGTGGACTATGAAGGATGTGAGTATTCACAGTAGGATCATGTTCTGAAATAGACATGAAATAGATATGATTAATACATCCAATCAAAAGCAGACGATGATTAACAATACGATTCACCTCTCTGCAGCGTGGATTGCTCCCTACGTGATTCTGGACACCGACTACGAGAACTTCTCGTGCATCTACAGCTGCTCCGGATACAACTTCGGCTACTACTCCGACTTCGCCTTTATCTTCTCCCGCTCGCCAACTCTCGCTGACAGATACTACAGGCGTTGTGAAGCCGCCTTCATGAACATCGGTGTTGAACCCTCTCGCTTCAGCAAGACAACCCAGGGTTCATCCTGCCCCTACAGCAGCCATAGGTCTTGGTAAAATGTCAGTAAATTGCTCTTATATGGATAGATACCATATGTCACGAAATAAAGCAAAATATCAAACCGTTCCCTGTTTTGCTGCGACCATCTTACATGAAACCAAATACAAAACCAGTAATGGACATTTCACATTATTATGTAACACACACATACACATGCTGCATATATATATATATATATATATATATATATATATATATATATATATATATATATATATATATATATATATATATATGTGTGTGTGTGTGTGTGTGTGTGTGTGTGTGTGTGTGTGTGTGTGTGTGTGTGTGTGCGTGTATGTATGTATGTATATATATATATATATATATATATATATATATATATATATATATATATATATATATATATATATATATATATATTCAGTGCTATCAGCTAGGATAGCACTGGCCAATGGGAATACATTTATATATAAAGTTCCCCAATATTCACAAATGACTTTTGTGTGTGTGCACACAACATAAATACTTAAGCAATATATATCCTAGTTGATGCTGGCCTGTACATATATGTATGTGTGCACCATTGTATAGAAAAACGTACTGTACATATGCATATATTAATAGATGAATGTATACGTATACTGTTATGTATATATATGCATATATGAATCATTTATTTATATACCTGCAGACACCCCCCCCCACACACACATACACACACTCAAACACACATCCACATATATATTTATACATATGCTTGTGTGTGTTTGTGTAGGTATATGTATGTAGTCATGTATACATATGTGTATGTATATATATACGTGTGTACACATACACACATATTTATGTAAGGTAACAGTAATGCAGTACTGCTACAGCTGGTTTGATACCGGGACAATTCCATGGCAGTGTCCCTTCGAGGTCTGATCCGCACCTTCCTTGCACTTAATTAACCTGATGCGAGTACCACCTGGCCAACCGCACATCGTACATGTAAGTGATAGCGGTCAAAGCGGGTGAATCCAGGTCACGGTACTCGCATACGGGAGAAGATGGTTTCAGTGAATTGATTAAATCGTCTCTATGTACATATATTCTATAATCCATTCAGTCATTCATGTACATAGCTAATTGTTTTCAGCAATGCATTAGTAGTGTATGTCTACATCACTAATTAGCCGGGGAAAATTACGAACAACAATGCGCCACTTGCTTGTTCATTTTCGTCTCTGTGCCTAATATTACATACTTGCCATCCTTGGAGCAGTCACTAAATAAAGCCCTGGCGATTTCCTTGTAAAAACACAATACTAGCGGTGACTTGACGCAATAAGAGCAGCGGGTTCCGAGCGAGAAGGAGACCAGATCTGCCGGTGCTCCCCAAAGTACCCTGGGGTATCTGCGCCTTCTGGCATGGGTATTGCCTACCCTCTCGTGGAGAATCGTGACTACCACACGGCTTATGACGTCACTAACGACGGCATGGCAAACCACCAGCATGGAGTCACTAGCAAAAGCCATCTAATTACTTGGCTAAAGTGAGGCTATAATATATATAATACAGTTCATCATTATATGTGACACAGTCCTTCTGGTAGATGGTGTCCTCGCACAGATAACTGGGCATCAGAGCGGCAATTCATATGTTCTCTGGCATGCACGTACATTGCGCGCGCATTAGTCACGGGCGGCACCCCGCATTTCCATCATGAGGGATCAATAAAAATCATGTTAATAAAATTTAGTAATGCA
>NC_091575.1:27359168-27364168 GCF_042767895.1 Penaeus vannamei
GTGGTGAACCTATGGCACATGCTATCCCGGCTGCCGTCTGGCAGTCTGGTACTGTTCCCCCTGACCTGTTCAAGGTTGTGGTCATCCCTCTCTGGGAGGGGAAAAGGGTTCGTTGGGACCGCAACAAATACCTAGGCATCACACTACTCAGTATACCAGGCAAGGTTCTCACTCACATCCTTCTAAGGCGTATCAGAGACCACCTGCCGATGCACCAGAGGTTGGAGCAGTCTGTATTGACTCCTAATAAGTCCACAATAGACTGAATCCTTGTGCTTTGAGTCATTGTAGAGCACCGCCGTGAGTTCGGGCATGGGCTGCCTGCAGCATATATCGACCTCAAGAAGGTGGCTGATACAGTACATTGGGAATCACTCTGGGAGATCTTAAGATTGAGACGAATTCCTACAGGGATTATTGGATTAATAGCAAGCCTGTACACTGGTACTGAAAGAGCTATAAGGTTTCGGGCTTCTTTCCTGTTGGTTCAGGAGAGAGGCAAGGCTGTGTCCTTGCGCTAACATTTTTCAACACGCATGGACTGTATACTGGGCAGTGCTACTGTCCAAAGATATTGTGGAGCAACTATGGGCAATATCTAGGTTACAGACCTTGACTTTGCTGATGCTATTCTATCTGAGTCTTTGGGAACCCTAGTGCCAGTTTTGCTTTACTCCTGAGCCTTGGAGTCTCGTCTTGATACCTTTTGTGAAAAGTTCTTGCGCCGGATCATGGGATACTGCTGGAAGGACCACGTATCCAACTAACGGTTGGACACATAGCACAGGAGCTGTTACTTGCACAATCCGTGATCGCCATATATATATATATATATATATATATATATATATATATATATATATATATATATATATATATATATATATAACATAATCATATATGTGTGTGTATCTGTGTGTGAAGAGAAAGAAAGAGACATTTAGAGAGAGAGGGGAGTTACCTTCTTAATATTCATAATTTAAAGAATTAAAAACATCAGTGTAGCGAAAGGCACACGCCATTTTGTCATTGTGATCAATTCATGATAACAAAATGACAGATTTTCGCATGTTTCCAATGAATAGCTGAGGGTAATATCATACAATCTTTCACTCGAATCTGACACGAATTCGGAATAAGCGGAGAATAATAGTGATAATGATAATAATAAAACGGAAGAGGAAAAAGGAGAGATAAATGCTTGCTCGTGATACAAGACAGTTGGCATGCAGGAAATTTGTCAGAAACGGTTTTCGTAAACCTGTTTGGTGCAAGCATTCCTATTTTTCATTATCATAGTAATTATCATTATCATTAACATTATTATTATTATCATAGTAATTATCCTTATCATTAACATTATTATTATTATTATCATAGTTGTTATCATTATCATTAACATTATTATTATTATTATCATAGTAATTATCATTATCATTAACATTATTATTATTATTATCATTCTTACTATCATTATTGTCATTATTATTATCATCATTAATATCATCATCATCATTATCATTGTTATTATCATTTTTATTATGATTATTATTATTATAATCATTATTATTATAAGCATTATTTTTATTACTATTTTTGTTATTATTACTATTATTATTATTATCATTATTACTGTTATAATTATCATTGTTGTTATCATTATCATTGTTATTGTTAATATTATCATTATCATTAAGACTTTTGTGATTATTATGATTATCATCATTAATACTACAATTATTATCATCGCTATCATTATCATTGTTGCCATTGCTATTATCATCATAATAATAATTATCATTATTATCATCATTTTCATTATCATTATCATTATCTTTATCATCATCATTATAGTCATCATCAGCATTTTTATCATTATATTTATTATCATTATTATTATTGCTATCATTATCATTATAATTATCATTACTTTGATTATTATTATTGTCAGCATCATTACTATTACAATTACTGTTATTATTATCATTATTATCATTATTATTATTATTATTATTATTATTATTATCCGAATCATGATCCGGATCCAGGAATTTTCTAAAGGATTCATTAGCATTGCAAGATAGGAAAACATGGACATCCCCAGTGTGGGGGCACAGAAATATATATATATATATATATATATATATATATATATATATATATATATATATATATATATATATATATATATGAATTTATAACCTCTTTGAGAGATTCGAACCCCCACCGCCATTGGAAAGAATTCACAACAAAAGAAATGTGCAACTAGGAGCCTACTGGCATCCATAGACATTACCTATCTACTCATACATGATTAAGGATAGCGAGTGCCCACAGGGAGTGTGTGTAAAACCTCTTTATCCTTACCCATGTATGAGTAGATAGGTAATGTCTATGGATGCTAGTAAGCTCCTAGTTGCACACTTCTTTTGTTGGGTCGTGTATCAGTGGATAGAGTGCCCGTCTTGTGAATTCTTTGCAATGGCGGTGGGGGTTCGAATCCCTGTCAGAGAGGTTATAGATTAATGATATCAAATGCGCCCAGTGCATTATTCCATGTTTCATATAGATAGATAGATAGATAGATAGATAGATAGATAGATAGATATAGATATAGATATAGATATAGATATAGATATAGATATAGATATAGATATATATTATATATAAACATATATATATATATATATATATATATATATATATATATATATATATATATATATGCATGTATGTAATTTTATATATGTGTGTGTGTATGTATGTGTATGTATATATATATATATATATATATATATATATATATATATATATATATATATATATATATATGTATATTTATATTTATATATATATATAAATATATATATATATATATATATATATATATATGTATATGTATGTATGTATATATATATGTATGTATGTATGTATGTATGTATGTATGTATGTATATATATATATATATATATAAATATATATATATATATATATATATATATATATATATATATATGTATGTATGTATGTATGTATGTATACACACATGCATACACACACAAACACAAACCCACCCACTCACACACACAAACATTTATACATGTATATATATGCATACATACATACTGAATGTTTCTAGTGATTATTGTTGTTATAATAATAATTATTGTTATTGTTATTATTCTTATTCTTATTCTTATTATTATTATTATATTATTTTTGATTTTCTATGAATGTTTTATTTATAACAACACTAGAGACATTTTAATTAACTTTTTATCACCAGCTTTTATTCATTTTAGGGTTAAAACATTCGGTTAAGTTTAGGGTCTCGATTTTACTTCGTTTTCATTCTAATATGCCATAGTAGGAAGTCTGAGTGATCTTTTAGATTTAGGTTTCTTGTTTTGGTTTCACCTGAGCTGGTTTTTTTATGTTGTCGTTTTTTTTTTTTTTTTTTTTTTTTTAAGCCTTCGGCTGTGACGCCAGACTTGCTGGTTTGTCTTTGCTTTATGGTAAGGATTTCAGTCAGGCTCTACGCTTTAGAAGTCTTTTCTTTTAGTGGTTGCATACGACAGTATTAGATATTTTAGTAGCCTTTAGCACATTTGTTTTCTTTTTTCTTTTTTAGGATTCATTTGTAGTAATATTTTACCCTGTGTTTGGCTGAACGTCAGAAAGCGGTATTCACGCTGGAACACCCACATCAATGATTCAATTCCCCCCACGCTACCATTTAAGGGGATTGGATTGGCAGGGGGTTAACTAGGTCTTTTGCGCCTGTATCTCTCGCCAGCATCAAAGGAGGGCAGAATTTCATGATGTGTGACCTCTTGAACTAGGACGGGACCGCTGGGTTAGACAGATCACTTTACACTTCCTACAGGCCTAATCTGGCAGGTAGGCCTTTGGTCAACACAGCTGCCGCCAAGGTCAGTAATCAAAAAGCAAGGTTAGTAAACAAAAGAAATTCAAGGGACTGGGTTTTCCTGTTCGGGTTGCAAAAACACACAAGTATGTGCCTTTATATCTGTCTGTCTGTCTGTCTCTCTATCTATACATATATCAGTCTATTTATATATCTATCTTTCTACCTATATATTTATTTTTTTGTCTGTTGAAATATCTTTCTATTTCTCTATATATACATCATTTATTGATGTATGTGTAAGAAATGGCTCTCTACATAATTAAATGCACATGATCTGATGTTAGAAAAACACTACCCCAGTTATACCAGCTTCTGTACCATATCTGAATGATGATTGTTGTACATAATAGAGCATGACTAACAGAAAATAGATGTTTTTCTTCTTTTTTTTACCTCTCTGAATTGGCTGCGTCATGTAGGCTACCATTTTATGACCTGCCTTTCTTAGAATATGTACACTATGTGTATCTGTGTATGTATGTGTACGCGCGCGTTGCCCCTTACACACTTTAGACACACACACACACATGTAGCTGAATATATAAAACAGAATCATAACATAATCATTTATTCCCGATTTTCCAGGAAAGTAAATTTCGAAGGAAAATAACCACGATTTAATTCAATATGAGCAACAGCACGTCTTTGCTAATGATTCCTCAAATCGAAATGTCACTTTGAATTAATTTATAATCATAATTGACGCACGATTCACTTACGGCCATTTCACATTTCAAATGGAATAAGGATCGCTCGTTTTCCATTGATTAAAATTTAATAATTGAATGTTGCTTCCCAGAAAAACTGAAAGGTAATTAACCGTCTTCTATAAATAGAATTCTGATTATTAGATAATATGGAACTCACCATCTTATTGGGATTGAAAAGATGCTAAAGCGATTGCAACTAAAAATGTGCCAACATAGAGTAAAACCGTTTTAATCCTTTTTTTTGCCTTTTAGTTGATTGCAGTTTCGGTTTATGACTTTTAATATGCTAAGCTGGATGACAAGTTGAATTGAAATTCATAAAAAACATGACTAAAAAGGGGACACACACAGACACAGAC
>NC_091575.1:27369168-27371668 GCF_042767895.1 Penaeus vannamei
TAACACTTGCATGGACTGGATACTGGGCAGAGCTACTGTTCAAAGTCATTGTGGAGCAACACTGGGCAATATCAAGGTTACAGACCTTGACTTTGCTGATGATGTTGCTATTCTATCTGAGTCTTTGGAAACTTTAGTGGTGACTCTGGATGCATTTAGCAATGAAGCGAAACCCTTGGGTCTAGAGGTCTCCTGGACCAAGACCAAGGTCCAGGACTTTGGGGACATGCTAGGAGAACCTGTTCAGTCGGTACGTACTTGCGGTGAGGACATTAAAGTTACAGACAGCTTTACATACCTTGTTAGTGTAGTTCATAACTCTGGGCTGTCAGACCATGATGTCAGCAGACGGATTGGCCTGGCAGCAGGGGTCATGAACTCTCTCAACAAAAGTATTTGGAAATGTCGGTACCTGTGCAGAAGGACCAAGGTACGGGTTTTCAAGGCCTGATAATGCCAGTTTTGCTATACGGTAGCGAAACCTGGACATTATCCTGTTCCTTGGAGGCTCGTCTTGAAGCCTTTTGTAATAGGTCCTTGTGCTGGATCATGGGGTACTGTTGGCGGAACCATGTGTCCAACCAACTATTACACCGTGAGATTGGCACAGGACCTGTGCCAACTCAGGCTCTATGGCCACCTGGCTCGCCTTTCTCAGGATGATCCTGCCCATCAGGTTGTCTCTGTTCGAGACAACCCTGGGTGGAGGAGGCCTGTGGGACGACCTAGGAAGTCATGGCTTGGGCAGATCGACCAAACCTGTCGCGAAAAACTCGAGATGGGCCGAGTCCCTGCCTGGAAGCCATGAGGGATCCTCGAAGGTGGAAATGAAGGGTGGATGCGGCTATGCGCCCCTGTCAGCGTCAGCCCCCTTGATGATGATATATATATATATATATATATATATATATATATATATATATATATATATATATATATATATATTGATAATGAAAATAATGATAATGATAATGGGAACAATTATGATATTGACCACAACAATGATAATAACAACTAAAACAATGATTACAAGAGGAAATATTAATGATGACGATAGTAATAGAAATAACTGAAATAGTTATGATAATAATGATTATGATAATAGTGATAATACTAACATTAATACTAATAATAACAATAAACTTAATGATATCAATAACAATAATAATGATGATAATGATAATGATAATAATATCATTACTCCACTACTAATAACAGTAGTGATAGTAATAATAGTGATTATAGTAATGTTATTATTAATGATAACATATCAATAATAACAATAAGGATAAAAAAAAAATATTATGATAATAATGATAAAAAAAAATGAATAACGATAGGACAACAAAAGTAATAATGATAATGATAGTAATAATAATGATAATAATAAAACACTACTACTACTACTATTACTACTACTACTACTAATACTACTAATAATAGGATTAATAATAATAACAATAACATTAATCGCCATTCTATTGATAATGCAAAAGAAAAATATAATCATAATAATTATAACGATAAGAAAGAGGAAATGATAATAATAATAATTAGAAGGATGGCAATACTAATAAGAATAATAATGATAACAATGATGACAATGACGATGATAATAACAAAAATTTGAATGATAATAATAGTAATGATAATAGTAATGATGATAATAATAATAATAATGATAAGGGTAATAACAATAATAGTAATAGTAAAAATGATGAAGATGATAATGATAATAGTAATGATAATAATAATAATAATAATAGTAATAATGATAATGATAACATAATATTAGTAATAATGATAATGATAATAATGATAATAGTAATGGTAATACAACTATTACTAATGATAATAATAATTATGAGATACAATGAAAGTAATGATAACAATAGCAATACTAACAATGGTGATTATAGTAATGATAACGGTGCTGATAACACCAACAATAAAATGATGATAGTAATGATTATAATAGTAAAGATAACGATGATGATAATGAAGATAGGAATATTTGCAACAAAGATATTAGTGATAACAGTAATAATAGCTATGGCAATGATAACTAATAATTATAACAATGCTAATGAGGATGGTGTTAATAGTAATAATAATAACAATAATGATAAGGATAAGAATAGTAGTGATGATAATGATAATAGCAGGAATAATAATGATAATAATAATGTTTATGATAATGATAAATATAACAAAAATGATAATAACAATAATGATAATAATGAGGATAATGATAAAAATCATGATGATAATTATAATAATGATCACTAGTGATGATAATGATAATAATAGTAATGATTGATGATGATAATGGTAATAATGACAATAACAATAGGGATGATAATTATAATGATAATAATAATAATGACAATTATAATGAAAAAATGGTAATCATAATAATGATACTGATGATGATAATAACAATAACAATTATGATAATAGTAATGATGATGCCAATGATATTAATAATAATGATAATGGC
>NC_091575.1:27386668-27389168 GCF_042767895.1 Penaeus vannamei
TTTTCAGTTGTTTTGATTTTGTATTCCATTCTTTTTTCTTTATTTATTTATTTATTATTATTTTTTTGTGTGTGTGTCCTCACGTATGGTTATGGTATTTCTTATATCATATTCTTTTTTGCTGCTTGGTCAGCTATTTCATTATCTCTCATGTTTTTATGTGATGGTATCCACTGTAATTTTGGTTTACTAGTGGGTATATCATTGTAGGTATTGCAAATATAATGTGCTTATATATATATATATATATATATATATATATATATATATATATATATATATATATATATATATATATTCAAGTTAGATATTAACTGTAGTGCAGATTAAATGTAGTGCAGTGTATTATAGATGACTGAGTCAAATGCCTTCTCTGAATCTAGGCAAGCGATCAGTGTGTATTTGTTCTCTTTGTATACAATTCAACCTTCTTTATAGATTTTTTTTCTTTAACTTGAGTTTCGATGTTGGGACTACTATATTTTATTATGACTGGGGCATGTTCACTTCCTCCTTTTATGTTTGTTTTTATTTATAAGTAGCTTAATTCTGTTTTTGGGTCTATTCTGGTGATTCGTCTTGTAGGGATCAACAATATTAGATTATTTATCAAATTGCATGTTTATTCCGATTTTGTATGTTGTTTTGGGGTTTATATTAGAGTTCCATAAAGGATGGTGAACATTGAAATCTCCTGTTGTCAGATTTGTTTTTTTCTAGTTAATCTATGTAATGTTCCATTTCTTGTTTATCTGTTTTATTGTATGGGTTATATATTAGTGGTAAATTCAACCTTTTCTTTGTATCTAATCTTTATAACTATTGTTTTAATTTTGCCATTTTTATTTCATTATGGTTTATATCTTTATATTGTATACTCATTGTTTACATATTGCTAGGCCTCCTCCCCTTTGTTCTCTGGTCTTTATTATTATTAATATTATTATTATCATCATCATTATTATCATACCATAATCTATCATATAAAAGTTATTGTTTAAGTCATGCTTCGCAGATTGCGAATACCTCTGGGTTTTCATTGCATATTAAGAAGTCTATTTCTTTTCTTTTGTTCGTTATTGATCTGGTATTGCAGATGATTACTTTAGTCATTAATCCAATTAAAAAATATATTTTAGGATTGGGGTAGCTTCTGTTATTATTTCAATTTTTTTTCAAATATTGATCAGATTTTAAGTTTGTGCTTATATTTGATATTAAATCGTATATATATATATATATATATATATATATATATATATATATATATATATATATATATATATATATATATTTTTTTTTTTTTTTTTTTTTTTTTTTTTTTTTTTTTTTTTTTTTGAGGTTTTTCTTTTTGTTGTTGTTTTATATTTTATATGATGTCGTTAGGAGTGTCCATATTACTGGGTATTTTATGTGTCTTATTTTTTGTTCATGTGTTTGTTTTTTTCTTTTGTATTTTCGTGACTGTTTTTATGTATTGGTTTCACTGATGTGTTTGGTGTATCTTCAATTTTGTTTTGTGTTTTCTGCGCTGTTGTTATGTTGTATATTTGAGTTAATATTTGAGCAAACATTTTGTGTTGTGTTTGGGTTTGTTTGTTGTGTAGTGTTTGTGTTTTCATCCGTGTTGGAGGTATTCTGTGTATAGTGTACCTCAGCTATGTTTTTTTTTTTTTTTTTTTTTTTACTTCCAAGTTCTCTGATGTTATGTTGTTTCTTTTCTTGGGCCTTTAAATGTGTTGGACATGCTTTGTCATAACCTGAATGATTACCTTCGCAAAAAGAGAGGGGAAAAAAGTGAGAGGGGTTCGCCAAATCTTTAAATTCGTGACCCCATTGGCTGCCATTACTACATCTGATTTTGTTTTTGCAGGGAAATGATCCCATGAACATACATTAGATATTTATAACACTTTGAGAGTTTGGAAATATACAATGGAAAATCTCATGACTCATATGGCTATATTGGTGGGCAATAGATCTCTGAAAGTTAATTTCAAGGACTTTGAACCGTATCCTTATTGACAAATGTAGAAAAGGTATGAATGAGACTGGATATCTTCACAATACAAGAGATGTATTTGACCGGTTTCGATTACGTCTTCATCAGAAATACATTTGTTTCTCCAGATATTTGGTTTAGTTTGTTTATTCTTGCTATTTCATTCATCTGTTTATCTGGTCCCCATAAGATTTTTTTTCTTTGATCATGTTTATTTCTATGGCTAAGTCCACTGGGAAGATTGTACCATATGAGCTACCTTGATTTTTGTTTGAGGCTAATTGCTTACATAGAACTTCCCAGCTACCAAGGTATTTGATTTCATTTAGCAGTCCTCTCTTAGTCAAATCAATCACTTCAAACCTTATAGCTTTTCCATCTAGAATCCTTGGGGAATTTTCAATTGTAAATTTGTGGAAAACTGATTTAGTTATTGCCTCTGTTAACTTTATTGGGTGGTCAAAGTTTGAAGTTATGGTAAATTTGGAAAAAGACGTC
>NC_091575.1:27394168-27399168 GCF_042767895.1 Penaeus vannamei
ATACAATGGGAATGTAAACGGATACTCACTCATATTTAAGACATTATTTAAATATGTGTAATACTAATAAAAACACACCTTGCGAAGATCGAACTTGTCCTGGTTGGCCACTTTAGCGCATTTTCCAGGAACAACGAAGTCTGGGATGCCGTCAGCAGAGACAAGGGCCACAAGGGCAGCGGCCACGAGTGTGGAAAACATAATGCTATCAGATGAAGTTCAGTTCAGGGAGAATTGTGAAGTTAAAGTCCCACGTCCCCACGTGGCTATATACCTGCTTCAACCCTGTGGGTGGAGCTTACCTTCTCGGAGGCGGAGCTCTGCGAGTCATGTTGCCACGAACTCCGATTTATTGTTTTCACTCTTTTCCTTATGTTTGTAAAGTAGTATGATTATAGAATGTAAACTTGGTATTAAATAGAAATTCAGTACATCCATAATTCGTATATTAAGATGAATGAAAATGGTATCTTTTATTCCTGTTAAAAATACAATGAAAATAGGTAATCTTGCCTTATCTTGAACCTCTCTCCATGTTAAGCATTCCTATATAAAGCTGGAGTCGCGTATTCTACAGCAGGATCAATTGTGGAAAAGCAAGAGAGAAATCATGAAATCTGCTGTGTTCTTCGTCGCCTTTGTGGCAGCAGTTGCAGCTGACAAAATCCCTGACTTCTTAGTACCAGGAAAGTGTCCAGCTGTAAACGAGAAAGCTCTCTTCGAAAAACAAATACCTAATCATTCGAAGGTTTGTTGAATGCAATGTGTTGTTCGTATGTTGTCAATAGATTATCTCTCTCTTCTATTTCTTTTTCCCTCTCCACCTCTCTCTTTTTTCTCTTTCCATCACCATCACAATGTCTCTCCTTCCTTTTCTTTATTTCATCGTCTTTCTTTCCTCTCCACCCACTCACTCAATCATTTTTTTTTTTTTATCTCCCCTTCCTTTTCTTTCACACACTCTTTCTCAATCTGTCTCTATCTAATTTTCTTTCCTTCGTTATTACTCACTTCCTTTTCCTCTCCTTTTCTCTTCTCTCCCGCATACTCTCTCTCTCTTTCTCCCTCCCTTCCCCCTCTCTCTCTTTCCCCCATCCCCCCTCCTCTCCTCCCCCTCTCTTTCTCCCTCCCTCCTCCTCTCTCTTTCTCCTTCTACCCCCCCCCCCCCGTTTCTCTCTCTTACTCTCACTCTGTCACTGACACACACACACATAAACAAACCATCGGGTTCAGTATCTATATAGTACATACATACATATTTAAAAGTTTGAGATAATATCACTATCTTTATTTCAGTATGCTGGCGTCTGGTATGAAATTGCCCTCACAAACAACCCATACCAACTCCTCAAGCAGTGCGTCCGCAACGAATATTCCTTTGGTAAGATGGATTTTCATTAACTGGACACTTCTAATGTTGATATGTAACCTGTAATCTACTTATATTAACTTATCTAATAATAATTACTGATTAATAACTTACAGATGGAAGCAAATTCATCGCCAAGTCTACTGGCATCAACGCTGACGGTAACCTGATGAGGCACAACGGCCAGGTTCTTCCCATGCCTCTTGGAGACCCTCATCTCTCCATCGACTACGAAGGATGTGAGTATTGAAATATGATTTCTGTTTTGTGCATTTATTGAACAAATATCGGAAGTTGTTAAAGGAAAATAGTGGAAAATCAGTTATCTATATTCTACTTTTCTAGTGTGTATTGATGTTATCAGCTATTTGTGTAGTTTATTGTTTTTATCTAATATCGTACTTGATTGTCTAATGTTTATGTATTATCGTTTCATTACAAATATTTTCCCATTATTTCTGCAGCTTTTACCGCTCCCTATGTCATCCTCGACACGGATTACGAGAACTTCTCGTGCATCTACTCCTGCGTCGAATTCAACTACGGATACTACGCCGACTTCGCCTTCATCTTCTCCCGCTCGCCAAGCCTTTCTGACCAATACCTGAGACGCTGCGAGGCCGCCTTTAAGGAGATCGGCGTCGACGTCTCTCGTTTCGCGAAGACAGTCCAGGGTTCGAACTGCCCCTATGACACCCAGAAATCTCTCTAAATGCCTTTTTGATAAAATGTAAATATACGATTAAGCGATGTCAATTCACGTTACACAATAAATAAAAAAAATCTCCAATTCTAATGTCCCTTGATATCCATTTTCATGATTTTAATGGGAAAAACGTATACATGCGAAAACACAAAATTAGTAATAGAATGATGTCAACTGATACTTAAAGAATCATACACGTTTTCTACCTCCGTTTGCTGTAAACATGATTGTTTGAAAACGAAAGATCAGAGTTTGTGTTATTAAAAAGAAAAAAAAAAAAAGAAAAAAACGCTTGCATGAAAATGAAGGCAACCTCAATGAGTTTATTTGAGTCCATAGATATACTAAAAAGAAATATGCATATGTGTCTATATATGTGTGTGCGTATGCGTGCACGCACACATATGTGTGTGTCTCACTGATGCGTACACGAGCATCTCATAATGTTATGTTATCTACAAACGCTACCATGTGATATAACAATTCATTCATATAAGATGTGTGTTAACCACATAAAATGCCATGGAAGTAAGCTTTCCAAGTGCATTTGGTTGTGTGAAAAATTGCATTAAAAGATGAAAAGTCGACTCCCTACTTGTGGAAGACGGAGGCGCAATAGTTCGCTGGACCGGGAGTCTGCGGGGTGTGGAAGAGTGTACAGGAATGTATGTATATGATTAAATTCATTGTCCAGGTAGTGATGGTGATATTGTAAAGGGGTTTATTATGATTCACATCACTAATTTTATTTACTTTGTCCTAAATCGGTGCTGACGAAATTATGGTATATGATTTTATTATAATCGCATATCAGTATTAATGTTTGTTATTGCATGGAAGTGTGCTAATACTACATATATATTGTTCTAAATATACGTTTTGCTTTCTACATATTCACACAACAAAATTAATCACCAGCAAGATAACAGCTACAAAACACCACTAGTCGACAGCGAGTAACGACGAGAAAAAAGAAAAAAAAATACTGCGAGGAGGAATATATATATATATATATATATGTGTGTGTGTGTGTGTGTGTGTGTGTGTGTGTGTGTGTGTGTGTGTGTGTGTGTGTTTGTGTGTGTGTGTGTGTGTGTGTGTGTGTGTGTTTTACATTGTAGCTCTAGGTATATGAATATGTGTTGTCAGTTTGACTGTATTTGTAAGGTTAGGTTCGGTAAGGTTAGTTTTCAGTTTGTTTTTGTGTGTGTATTCAAAGCCTGTTTCTACTTTAAATAAATGTACATGGAGTACAGACAGCTATGAGGAAGATATTTTTAAAATCTGCTTGGGAATATTCAGTTTTGTTAATATTATACTAAAGAGAGCTGCAGAAATTGTGTGCAGTTGACTTATAAAGCTCAATTTTAGAAATACTAATACAGTCTGTATCATAACTATAAATAATGATATATAGAAGTATAATAAACCGTATTTTTCGACTTTTTATTTAAAGCGCACACTTAATTTGATTATATCTGATTTCTATACATCGTTTGTATGTATGTGACAATATATGTAACGAATTTGATGTCTATGCTCTGTAGACGCATTCGGCCGTATGAGCAACATCACTGAATGAGGAGAAGTCGACTCCGTTCTTGCGGAAGACGGAGGCGCACTTGTCGTTCGCTGGACCGGAAGTCTGTGGGGTGCGGGAGAAGACGAAGCCGAACTCGGCCTTGTAGCCGCTCATTTCGATGCAGGAATACACGCACGAGTAGCTGTCGTAGTCAGTCTCGACCACTTCATAGGGAGCGGCGAAAACTGTTGATGAAAGGAAATTCATTAGGTGGAGTTAACTACACATATTAGTAATATAGCATTGGATTCCACAAAACATTAACATACCCGCAAGGATAAGTGTTACACACGTACCGGTAGGGAAATCAATGAGCATGTGGGCAGCAGGGAAGTCCTTTGTGGGGTAGATCTTGCCCTGCATTCTGAGGTACTCGTTGCTGGGGCTGAATCCAGCTGTGGTCACCTTGAAGCCGTAGTCAGAGTCAGAGTAGTCGTAGTTGGAGTGGATGCAGCGAGTGAATGGCTGATAGGCGTTGTCGATGATCTGAGTCTGATACCAGCGGCCCGAGTACTGTTGGGAAGACACAGTATTAAAACAATGTAAACGTAGACTTGTTTACTCAGTCACATTTAAAACATAATTCCCAGCAATATAAATAATACCAATAAAATCACACCTTGCGAAGATCGAACTTGTCCTGGTTGGCCACTTTAGCGCATTTTCCAGGAACAACGAAGTCTGGGATGCCGTCAGCAGAGACAAGGGCCACAAGGGTAGCGGCCACGAGTGTGGAAAACATAATGCTATCTCAGATGACAGTCTACGGTGAATAACAAATTCTGTTCCCTGAGAATCGTGAATGTAACCCTTAGTCCCCACGTGGCTAGTTTTATACCTGCCTCAAACCTGTGGGTGGACCTTACCTTCTCGGAGGCAGAGCTCTGCGAGTCATGTTGCCACGAACTCCGATTTATTGTTTTCACTCTTTTCATTGTTTATTTGTTTCTTTTTAAGTCAGTATTATTATAGAATATGTACTTGATATTAGAATGAAATTCAAAACATCCTTAATTTGTATACCAAGATTGAAAATAGTTTTTTTCCCGTTATAAATGCAATGCAAATAGGTAATCTTGCCTTATCTTGAACCTCTCTCCATGTTAAGCATTCCTATATAAAGCTGGAGTCGCGTATTCTACAGCAGGATCAGTTGTGAAAAAGCAAGAAAGAAATCATGAAATCTGCTGTGTTCTTCGTCGCCTTTGTGGCAGCAGTTGCAGCTGACAAAATCCCTGACTTCTTAGTACCAGGAAAGTGTCCAGCTGTAAACGAGAAAGCTCTCTTCGAACAACAAATACCTAACCATTCGAAGGTTTGTTGAATGCAATGTGTTGCTTGTA
>NC_091575.1:27404168-27414168 GCF_042767895.1 Penaeus vannamei
ATACACGTTTTCTACCTCCGTTTGCTGTAAACATGATTGTTTGAAAACGAAAGATCAGAGTTTGTGTTATTAAAAAGAAAAAAAAATTAAACAAAAAAACGCTTGCATGAAAATGAAGGCAACCTCAATGAGTTTATTTGAGTCTATAGATATACTAAAAAGAAATATGCATATGTGTCTATATATGTGTGTGCGTATGCGTGCACGCACACATATGTGTGTGTGTCTCACTGATGCGTACACGAGCATCTCATAATGTTATGTTATCTACAAACGCTGCCATGTGACATAACAATTCATTCATATAAGATGTCTGTTAACCACATAAAATGCCATGGAAGTAAGCTTTCCAAGTGCATTTGGTTGTGTGAAAAATTGCATTAAAAGATGAAAAGTCGACTCCCTACTTGTGGAAGACGGAGGCGCAATAGTTCGCTGGACCGGGAGTCTGCGGGGTGTGGAAGAGTGTACAGGAATGTATGTATATGATTAAATTTATTGTCCAGGTAGTGATGGTGATATTGTAAAGGGGTTTATTATGATTCACATCACTAATTTTATTTACTTTGGCCTAAATTGATGCTGACGAATTTATGGTATACGATTTTATTATAATCGCATATCAGTATTAATGTTTGTTATTGCATGGAAGTGTGCTAATACTACATATATATTGTTCTGAATATACGTTTTGCTTTCTACATATTCACACAACAAAATTAATCACCAGCAAGATAACAGCTACAAAACACCACTAGTCGACAGCGAGTAACGATGAGAAAAAAAAAAAAATACTGCGAGGAGGAATATTATATATATATATATATATATATATATATATATATGTGTGTGTGTGTGTGTGTGTGTGTGTGTGTGTGTGTGTGTGTTTTACATTGTAGCTCTAGGTATATGAATATGTGCTGACAGTTTGACTGTATTTGTAAGGTTAGGTTCGGTAAGGTTAGTTTTCAGTGTGTTTTAGTGTGTGTATTCAAAGCCTGTTTCTACTTTAAGTAAATATACATATAGTTCAGACAGCTATGAGGTAGATATTTTTAAAATCTGCTAAGGAATATTCAGTTTTGTTCATGTACTAAAGAGAGCTGTAGAAATTGTGTGCAGTTGACTTATAAAGTTCAGTTTTAGAAAGACCAATAGTCTATATCATAACTATAAATAATGATATATAGAAGTATAATAAACCGTATTTTTCGACTTTTTATTTAAAGCGCACACTTAATTTGATTATATCTGATTTCTATACATCGTTTGTATGTATGTGACAATATATGTAACGAATTTGATGTCTATGCTCTGTAGACACATTCGGCCGTATGAACAACATCACTGAATGAGGAGAAGTCGACTCCGTTCTTGCGGAAGACGGAGGCGCACTTGTCGTTCGCTGGACCGGAAGTCTGTGGGGTGCGGGAGAAGACGAAGCCGAACTCGGCCTTGTAGCCGCTCATTTCGATGCAGGAATACACGCACGAGTAGCTGTCGTAGTCAGTCTCGACCACTTCATAGGGAGCGGCGAAAACTGTTGATGAAAGGAAAATCATTAGGTGGAGTTAACTACACATATTAGTAATATAGCATTGGGTTCCACAAAACATTAACATACCCGCAAGGATAAGTGTTCCACACGTACCGGTAGGGAAATCGATGAGCATGTGGGCAGCAGGGAAGTCCTTTGTGGGGTAGATCTTGCCCTGCATTCTGAGGTACTCGTTGCTGGGGCTGAATCCAGCTGTGGTCACCTTGAAGCCGTAGTCAGAGTCAGAGTAGTCGTAGTTGGAGTGGATGCAGCGAGTGAATGGCTGATAGGCGTTGTCGATGATCTGAGTTTGATACCAGCGGCCCGAGTACTGTTGGGGAAGACACAGTATTAAAACAATGTAAATGTAGACTTGTTTACTCAGTCACATTTAAAACATAATTCCCAGCAATATAAATAATACCAATAAAATCACACCTTGCGAAGATCGAACTTGTCCTGGTTGGCCACTTTAGCGCATTTTCCAGGAACAACGAAGTCTGGGATGCCGTCAGCAGAGACAAGGGCCACAAGGGTAGCGGCCACGAGTGTGGAAAACATAATGCTATCTCAGATGACAGTCTACGGTGAATAACAAATTCTGTTCCCTGAGAATCGTGAATGTAACCCTTAGTCCCCACGTGGCTAGTTTTATACCTGCCTCAAACCTGTGGGTGGACCTTACCTTCTCGGAGGCGGAGCTCTGCGAGTCATGTTGCCACGAACTCCGATTTATTGTTTTCACTCTTTTCATTGTTTATTTGTTTCTTTTTAAATCAGTTATATTATAAAATATGTACTTGATATTAGAATGAAATTCAATACATCCTTAATTTGTATACCAAGATTGAAAATAGTTTTTTCCCGTTATAAATGCAATGCAAATAGGTAATCTTGCCTTATCTTGAACCTCTCTCCATGTTAAGCATTCCTATATAAAGCTGGAGTCGCGTATTCTACAGCAGGATCAGTTGTGGAAAAGCAAGAAAGAAATCATGAAATCTGCGGTGATCTTCGTCGCCTTTGTGGCAGCAGTTGCAGCTGACAAGATCCCTGACTTCTTAGTACCAGGAAAGTGTCCAGCTGTAAACGAGAAAGTTCTCTTCGAACAACAAATACCTAACCATTCGAAGGTTTGTTGAACGCAATGTGTTGCTTGTATGTCAGTAAATCCTAGCAGGTTCTCTCTCTTTTTCCTCTCTCCTCCACCTCTCTTCTTTCCTTTAGTCTCTTCTCATCACGATCATATTATGTCTTTCCTTTCTTCTCTTTGTTTCATTATTATTATTATTATTATCTATAATATCAATATTTCAGTATGCTGGCGTCTGGTACGAAATTGCCCTCACAAACAACCCATACCAACTCCTCAAGCAGTGCGTCCGCAACGAATATTCCTTTGGTAAGATGGATTTTCATTAACTGGACACTTCTAATGTTGATATGTAACCTGTAATCTACTCATGTTAACTTATCTAATAATAATTACCTATTACTAATTTACAGATGGAAGCAAATTCATCGCCAAGTCTACTGGCATCAACGCTGACGGTAACCTGATGAGGCACAACGGCCAGGTTCTTCCCATGCCTCTTGGAGACCCTCATCTCTCCATCGACTACGAAGGATGTGAGTATTCAAGGGATATCTTCTTTAAGCTGGTGACGTTGAACAAATTATAGAATATCGTCTGTGTTCATTTTTCTGACGTTTATCATATTTACTTATTTTGAATCAAGTATTATATTGAATTACCTAATTATTTCATTCCCGTATATATCTATTGGTCTATTACATAAATATTCCCGTTATCCTAACGGTACCTTTTTCTTTCTGCAGCCTTTACCGCTCCCTATGTCATCCTCGACACGGATTACGAGAATTTCTCGTGCATCTACTCCTGCGTCGAATTCAACTACGGATACTACGCCGACTTCGCCTTCATCTTCTCCCGCTCGCCAAGCCTTTCTGACCAATACCTGAGACGCTGCGAGGCCGCCTTTAAGGACATCGGCGTCGACGTCTCTCGTTTCGCGAAGACAGTCCAGGGTTCGAACTGCCCCTATGGCACCCAGAAATCTCTCTAAATGCCTTTTTGATAAAATGTAAATATACACATTACGATTAAGCGATGTCAATTCACGTTACACAATAAAAAAAATCTTTCAACTCCATATTACCTTGATATCCATTTTCATGTTGATAATGGGAAAAACGTATACATGCGTAAACACAAAAATAGTTATAGAATGTTGTTAAAGGATACTTAAAAAGTCATAAACGATTTCTTCTTACTTTTGCTGCACACATAGTTTGAGAGCGAAAGATCACAGTTTGTGTTAGTTGAAAAAAGAAAAAAACATTAATAAGGAAATGAAAGGCAACATTAGTGACTTGATTTGCCTAAAGCAATACTAAATATATATATTATATATGTGTGTATGTGCGTGTGTGTATGCATACGCGTGTGCGTGTGTGTGCGCACACGCACACACATTAATAATTTGTTTAGAATAATCTGATAGACTAAGAAAGGAGCTAGGGACTGGTTCGCGGAAGTGTAGTACCTACGCTGACGTCATCCAGGTTTCCCGAGTTTTTCCCAATCGAAACTGTTAAATGGCTGCAGTGCTTTGGAGGCAAATGTCAAATCTACTTCTTTTTTTCTTTTTTTTTTGTAGATTTGGCAATAAGTTTCTTTTCTCGGGTGTATTATAGTGAACATTTTTTTTTTCTAAATTATTCAATATGTTAAATAAAGAAATTACACCTTACGCCTTTTAAAAGTATTCCCAGCTATTCGCGGGTCACCTCAGGGTAACAGCCTCGCTTCGCCTTCCCGCCAGGCATCCATAGTTAAGGCGAGATGAAGACCATTTTTTTTTTTTCGTTTTTTATCACTTTTAATCTTTATCTGCTCAGTTTTTAATTTGAAAATGGTTTTATATGTATTTTTATGTTCAGCCTCTTTTACACAATATACTATTTTAATTATGTATAATGAAGATGAAATAGAAAACATCACGATGATTGTCAAGAGCCTCAGAACTTTTTTTTTTTTTTTCTTTTTTTTTTTTCTTTTTTTTTTTTTTTACCAACCTCCGCTGCCTGACCTGATGCGCAGAGGTCAAACGTAAAACTCTACACATTGGGCTTAACATGCGCAGGCAATGCTCCCCCTAAGCCAGAGATCCGACGACGGAAGACTGCAACGGGATATTGTTTTGATATATCAGTCCGGGAGACCAAGGCACATTTTTTTTTTTTTTTTTTTTTTTTTATTGTGGCAACTGTGTCGATTTGGCTCGCTGTGAAACACCTGGATATATATTGTACAGATGTGCTGTGTGTTTATCCATTGATTATATCATGTTGCAAGTGTAGAGCTGTTGTATACGTATATATATATATATATATATATATATATATATATATATATATATATATATATATATATATATATACATATATATATATACATATGTGTGTGTGTGTGTGTGGGTGTGTGTGTGTGTGTGTGTGTGTGTGTGTGTCTGTGTGTCTGTGTGTATGTATGTATATATATATATATATATATATATATATATATATATATATATATATATATATATATAGGTGTGTGTGTGTGTGTGTGTGCATATATATATATATATATATATATATATATATATATATATATATATATATATATATATATATATATATATAGGTGTGTGTGTGTGTGTGTGTGCATATATATATATATATATATATATATATATATATATATATATATATATATATATATATATATATATATATATATATATATATATATATATATATATATATATATATATATATATATATATATATATAAAGCCATGCTATTAGCAAATATTAACGTTTTTTTTCTTCTTCTTCTTTATCTCTCCTTTTTTATCTCAGGAAAGAAGTTGTGCCCAGGCTCCTTTGTATGGTTCACTATTTATTTTATTTTGATTTATTAGTTGTCGCAAGTACACAGAAAATTTAAGTATCACTGAAACAGGGAAATGATCAAATAAAACGGAGAACCCTACTATTAAAAACCCTCGGGGATGACTTTCGATTTTAAATGTTTTATTTCGTTTCAATATCTATTTTATGATTCTGGTTTTACTTTTTGTTTTCAGGTTTTCATTTTCCACTTTCATTATATTTAGCAGCCGTATTTATCCCAAGTCCACCGAGCCACCACCCGGCCCGACACGAGATGTCCCTTCGCCAATAGCAGCAGTACGGTAGTTGACTCCCTCGGGGTCACTACGTCACTTGCAAGCAACGTTTCATTCACTACAATATCACCTGCGATTGTCTGCGTAAACAAGTATATTTGACGATATTAATAGTTATGTTATATACAGGTAGTGAAGGTGATATTGTAATGGGGTTTATGATTCACATCTTCAGGTTCGTTAACTTACTCCGAAATCGATGCTGACGAAATTATGATGATAATTTTCATATATACGTATATGTATATCAATATTTATGTTATAACATGGAATTGCGCTAATAATAATAATATATATATATATAATATATATACATATATATATATATATATATGTGTGTGTGTGTGTGTGTGTGTGTGTGTGTGTGTGTGTGTGTGTGTGTGTGTGTGTGTGTGTGTGTGTGTGTGTGTGCATGTATGTATGTATATATATGTATTCTGAATATGCGGTTTGTTTTTTCCAGATTCAAATATAATAAAAATTACCATTGACAAGATGATTGCTACAAAACATCACTAGTCGACAAACGATATCAGATGAACTGAAAAACATTATCCTTCAAAAATAAAACCAATGCAGATATACAATTAACAGCCAAATAAGATGACAGAGAAAAATATTAATGAACATGGAAGTGAACAGAAGTAGGATAATTATTAACTCCTTTAAAAAAAAAGTTGTATAATCATATCTTATTTTGATACATCCTTTATTGTAAACAAAAATAATATGTACCGAATTTGATGTCTAAGCTCTGTAAACACATTCGGCCGTATGAGCATGCGCACACAATTTGCATAATGACATATCATTATATAAAAATATTGTTTTTAATATTTATAATGAAGTAAACTCTAAGCTCTGTAGACACATTCGGCCGTATGAGCAACGTCATTGAATAAGGCGAAGTCGACTCCGTTCTTGCGGAAGACGGAGGCGCACTTGTCGTTCGCTGGACCGGAAGTCTGTGGGGTGCGGGAGAAGACGAAGCCGAACTCGGCCTTGTAGCCGCTCATTTCGATGCAGGAATACACGCACGAGTAGCTGTCGTAGTCAGTCTCGACCACTTCATAGGGAGCGGCGAAAACTGTTGATGAAAGGAAAATCGTTAGGTGGAGTTAACTACACATATTAGTAATATAGTATTGGATTCCACAAAACATTAACATACCCGCAAGGATAAGTGTTACACACGTACCGGTAGGGAAATCAATGAGCATGTGGGCAGCAGGGAAGTCCTTTGTGGGGTAGATCTTGCCCTGCATTTTGAGGTAGTCGTTGCTGGGGCTGAATCCAGCTGTGGTCACCTTGAAGCCGTAGTCAGAGTCAGAGTAGTCGTAGTTGGAGTGGATGCAGCGAGTGAATGGCTGATAGGCGTTGTCGATGATCTGAGTCTGATACCAGCGGCCCGAGTACTGTTGGGGAAGACACAGTATTAAAACAATGTAAATGTAGACTTGTTTACTCAGTCACATTTAAAACTTAATTCCCAGCAATATAAATAATACCAATAGAATCACACCTTGCGAAGATCGAACTTGTCCTGGTTGGCCACTTTAGCGCATTTTCCAGGAACAACGAAGTCTGGGATGCCGTCAGCAGAGACAAGGGCCACAAGGGTAGCGGCCACGAGTGTGGAAAACATAATGCTATCTCAGATGACAGTCTACGGTGAATAACAAATTCAATTCCCTGAGAATCGTGAATGTAACCCTTAGTCCCCACGTGGCTAGTTTTATACCTGCCTCAAACCTGTGGGTGGACCTTACCTTCTCGGAGGCGGAGCTCTGCGAGTCATGTTGCCACAAACTCCGATTTATTGTTTTCACTCTTTTCATTGTTTTCTTAAAATCAGTATTATTATAGAATATGTACTTGATATTAGAAAGAAATTCAATCTATCCTTAATTCGTATGCCAAGAATGAAAATGGTTTGTTTTTTTCCCGTTATAAATGCAATGCAAATAGGTAATCTTGCCTTATCTTGAACCTCTCTCCATGTTAAGCATTCCTATATAAAGCTGGAGTCGCGTATTCTACAGCAGAACAGTTGTGGAAAAGCAAGAAAGAAATCATGAAATCTGCTGTGTTCTTCGTCGCCTTTGTGGCAGCAGTTGCAGCTGACAAAATTCCTGACTTCGTAGTACCAGGAAAGTGTCCAGCTGTAAACGAGAAAGCTCTCTTCGAACAACAAATACCTAACCATTCGAAGGTTTGTTGAATGCAATGTGTTGTTTGTATTATGTCACCAGATTATTTGCTTTGTTTATAAACAATGGTAGTTTCTCTCTTTCCTCTCCACCTCTCTCTTCTTCCTCTCTTTCTTCTTTCCTTTTGTCACTTTTATTTCCATCACGACCACATTACGTCTTTCCTTTCTTCTCGCTGTTTTATCGTCTTTCTTTCCTCCACCCCCACTCTCACTGTCAATTTCTCTCCTTCCTTCTTTCTCTCAATCTATCTTTCTCTTTCCTTTGTTGTCACTATTCCTTTTCCTCTCCTTGTCTCTTCCCCCCTCTTTCTCTTTCTTCCTCCCCGCCCCCTCACTCTCTCTCTCACACACACACATGCACATACGCTCACCGTTCCGTTCTGTCTCTTCCTTTGGTGTCTTTGATTATTTTTTGTGAACTAATTCTACGTTTATTGATAATAAATCACTTTAAATGCTTTTATGTCATTAACTGTTGACTTATTTAAATGTGGCTGAGGTACATATTCACATGTGAAAAACCTAGAAATAAGTTTCTGGTTAGAGTTAGAATATATAAACCAACGGGTCCATTATCTATTTTGTACATACATACATATTTCAAAATTTTGGGTAATATCATCACTCTTCATTTCAGTATGCTGGCGTCTGGTACGAAATTGCCCTCACAAACAACCCATACCAACTCCTCAAGCAGTGCGTCCGCAACGAATATTCCTTTGGTAAGATGGATTTCCATTTAGTGGACACTTCTCATGTTGATATGTAACCTGTAATCTATATATATTCATATATATCCTGATTTCATGAATCTGTTATCAGAGGATCTTTTATTTCGAGCAATGATTACCTGTTACTAATTTACAGATGGAAGCAAATTCATCGCCAAGTCTACTGGCATCAACGCTGACGGTAACCTGATGAGGCACAACGGCCAGGTTCTTCCCATGCCTCTTGGAGACCCTCATCTCTCCATCGACTACGAAGGATGTGAGTATTCAAGGGATACCTTCTTTAAGTTGTTAAAGGAAAATAGTGGAAAATGAGTTATCTATATTCTACTTTTCTTGTGTGTGTTGATGTTATCAGCTATTTGTGTAGTTTATTGTTTTTATCTAATATCGTACTTGATTGGCTAATGTTTCTTTGTTTATTAACTGATCTATTCATTACAAATATTTCCTCATTATTTCTGCAGCTTTTACCGCTCCCTATGTCATCCTCGACACGGATTACGAGAACTTCTCGTGCATCTACTCCTGCGTCGAATTCAACTTCGGATACTACGCCGACTTCGCCTTCATCTTCTCCCGCTCGCCAAAGCTTTCTGACCAATACCTGAGACGCTGCGAGGCCGCCTTTAAGGAGATCGGCGTCGACGTCTCTCGTTTCGCGAAGACAGTCCAGGGTTCTAACTGCCCATATGACACCCAGAAATCTTTGTAGATAGCACTATGATTTTAGATGTATGTTAATTATACAAATATACCCTTATATGCACATATATGTATGCAAGTGCAGTGACAACAATTTTTACGTCGATTTATCTTTTTATATAAAATATCACGTATTCATGGTATTTTCTAATACCCTAAATATGGTATTTACATTTAGGGCTTTTTCAATTACCTCTATATGACATTTAGCAGAAGAAAATGATCATGAATTGCTCTTCATTACATTAAAGTAGAATTACTTGGTTTTATGGATAAATTAGGTAAAATGCCTCGGACGTAAAATGCAGCTGATCGTGGTCATTTCCTATTCTCTACTTATTAATAACATTAAACCTTGAACATGAATTCGACCAGTTTTTGCGAGGCATTCAACTCTCCTATTTACATAGTCATGAATCTTGTGGTACATGGATACCTACACATACACACACACACATATGTGTGTGTGTGTGAATGTGAATGAATGTGAATATATGTGCATCTACTATATAAATATAGATACATATACATATGGTATATATATATTTATATGTGCATA
>NC_091575.1:27416668-27431668 GCF_042767895.1 Penaeus vannamei
AATGATAATGATAATAATAATGATAAAGATTTAAGTATGATCTGTAACTATAAAGCATCCAGTTCTCCTCTCTGTGGATGTACAATCAAAGAGAGCCTGTATTACATGCATAACACACAAAGAAATGTCTATCTGTCGGTGTATTTATCTATGTATTTATTTGCATGTCTTTTATATGTGTGTATATATATATATATATATATATATATATATATATATATATATATATATATATATATATATATATATATATATATATATTTGCAACACACACAAACACGTAAAAGTACGTTTGTGCGAGAATATATGTGTGAATCTTTGGATTGCACCTCCAGATTCTGGACACTTTTAGAGAACGGATATTGAAATAAAAATGTTTGGAATTTCCTTCATTTATTCCTGGATATCCATATCATCAGTTAAACAGTTCAGCAACTGAAAATTTTCATCTGGCATTTACGATCACGCGCGTATGAATGTGTATGTATGGTAATGTTCAGATATGAGTTTATATGTTTTTAAATCATTGTACTGAATACATTATTCCTTCTGGTGACACTGTTATTCAGTATCTATCTGTATCTATGATCTTTAAAAACGTGCAATATGATAAAAATGCAATCACTGTTTATTCCAGGTTTATTGGACAGATTCGGTTTGCTAATTTAATGAAAATGACCTATTTCTCACAACAGTCTTATTGACTTTATACAGAATAAAACAGTCCAAATTAATTATCAGTTATTAGAGATATTCATTACGCAGACTGTAAGCAGATTCATCTAATTAAACGCCATTGTATCTTTGGGTATTGTTTGATTTTACCTTCCTTACTCTGCATGTCAGATGTTATTAGTTTTATTTTTTCGAAGTTATAATCTTTCATTGCGTATGAATTTAAAATCATTCACCGATAAGTATTTCGATGCGCATCTAAATATATATTATATATTTATGACTATTATTCGACATTTTTTTATTATTATTAGAAAAGGACATATATACACTCAAATGTGAATCATGGATAAAAATATCGTAAACTCTAAGCTCTGTAGACACATTCGGCCGTATGAGCAACTTCATTGAATAAGGCGAAGTCGACTCCGTTCTTGCGGAAGACGGAGGCGCACTTGTCGTTCGCTGGACCGGAAGTCTGTGGGGTGCGGGAGAAGACGAAGCCGAACTCGGACTTGTAGCCGTTCCAGTCGATGCAGGAATACACGCACGAGTAGCTGTCGTAGTCAGTCTCGATCACTTCATAGGGAGCGGCGAAAACTGTCGATGAAAGAAAAATCGTTAGGTGGAGTTAACTACACATATTAGTAATATAGCATTGGATTCCACAAAACATTAACATACCCGCAAGGATAAATGTTCCACACGTACCGGTAGGGAAATCGATGAGCATGTGGGCAGCAGGGAAGTCCTTTGTGGGGTAGATCTTGCCTTGCAGTCTGAGGTACTCGTTGTTGGGGCTGAATCCAGCTGTGGTCACCTTAAAGCCGTAGTCAGAGTCAGAGTAGTCGTAGTTGGAGTGGATGCAGCGAGTGTATGGCTGATAGGCGTTGTCGATGATCTGAGTCTGATACCAGCGGCCGGAGTACTGTTGTGGAAAAAAGAAACAAGGTTGGAACATGTGCACAATTCATTCAGATTATGATAATATTAAGACCAACATTAACTATAACATGCAGAAGACTACATGTATTTACCCTGCGAAGATCGAACTTGTCTTGGTTGGCCACTTTAGCGCATCTTCCAGGAACAACGAAGTCTGGAATGCCGTCAGCAGAGACAAGAGCCACGAGGGCAGCAGCGACGAGTGTGGTAAACATGATTTCTCAGTTGTGCTCCATACAAGAATACCTGGCGCTCTTATATCCCGTTTTCTATGGGCGGAGCTATGGTCGTTCACCTCTGTTGTCAGTTTCGATTTATAATGTTCGCTTTATTTCTATTGTATTATCTACGTTCCTTACTTTACGATTTCACACGGCTTCCTCAAGGTATTACTGATAAAATAAATGAGTTAACATGTTTGTTTTTGCGTCAGTTCACACTGCTAGCAAACAATCTGGAAACACCTTGAAACCTCATCGCCGGAGCTGCAACCAGGGTCGGATTATATAAGGCAGCAGCCTCTCTTGTTGTGGCACAAGTTGCATCCACTGATTGTGATCACCATGAATACATCTCTGTTCTTCCTTGCTGTTGTAGCAGCCGTCGCTGCTGACAAGATCCCCGACTTCGTCGTTCCAGGAAGATGTCCTGTTGTGGACGAGAAATCACTCTTCGACGAACAGATTCCCAATCATTCTAAGGTATGTTTAAATTCCTAAATGATGCCGTTATGCAACTGGTTATTCATATGTAATATACTAATGCGATATTTACAGATATATTTAGTTTTCAAAAATACAGTGACTGTTTCCTATTTCAGTATGCTGGTGTTTGGTATGAAATTGCCCTCACAAACAACCCATACCAACTCCTCAAGCAGTGCGTCCGCAACGAATATTCCTTTGGTAAGATGGATTTTCATTAAGCAGGCACTTCCATTGTTGATTATGTGGGCACTTGATGATATGTAATCTGTTATTTACTCATTTTAACTTATCCAATAATAATTACCTGTTACTAACTTACAGATGGAAATAAATTCATCGCCAAGTCAACTGGCATCAACGCTGACGGTAACCTCATGAAGCGCAACGGCCAGATTCTCCCCATGCCTCTTGGAGACCCTCACCTCTCCGTCGACTACGAGGGATGTGAGTATTGAAAAAGGATTTCTTTTTTGTGCATTTATTGAACAAATATCGGAATGTCATTATCAATTCTTTGTCTTGATACTAACTATATCTTCCTTCCCTTTTCTAGCTTGGATCGCTCCCTATGTCATCCTCGACACGGATTACGAGAACTTCTCGTGCATCTACTCCTGCACCGAATATAACTTCGGATACTACTCCGACTTCTCCTTCATCTTCTCCCGCTCGCCAAGCCTTTCTGACCAATACCTGAGACGCTGCGAGGCCGCCTTTAAGGAGGTCGGCGTCGACGTCTCTCGTTTCACGAAGACAGTCCAGGGTTCTGACTGCCCTTATGACACCCAGAAATCTTTGTAGATAGACCTTTAATTTTAAATATATATTAATAAATACATATACACACATGCATATGTATGTATGCAAGTACAATGGATATAACTTTGACACGATTTATCTTTTTATATAAAAAGAAATATCATTTAATTGCATTTTCTTTCCCTTTTGTTTATTGGTAACTGCTAACAGACACTTATTTGTCACGTATGAAATCGAAGGTATTTTCAATTAACTAAGACATTCAGCGGAAAATAATTATGAATTGGTCTTAATTACAAGGATGCAAAATTCGGCTTTTGGGATAGATTCTGTAAAATGTCTTATTATACGTAAAATGTTTTTGATGGGGATTATTTCCCATCTTGTACTTTTTAATAACATCAAACCTTGAACATGAATTCGAGGACGACCAGCATCTGCGAGGCATTCGGTTCTCCTGTGTATGTAGACATGAATACGCTGATCTTGTGTTACATGGATACTCATACTCACACAAATGTAAATGTATATATGTGTGTATGTTCGTGCATGTGCATAAGTAAGTATAGATACATATATATACGGCACGTATATGTGAGCGCGCTCGCGTGTGTGTGCCTTCTCGTATACTTATATACACATATATATACATATATATGAGTACATGTATGTGTGTGTACTCGCGCATACATATATATATATATATATATATATATATATATATATATATATATATATGTGTGTGTGTGTGTGTGTGTGTGTGTGTGTGTGTGTGTGTGTGTGTGTGTGTGTGTTTACATGTATAATGTACATATATATAAATATATATATTTACTTATATAGATAGATAGATAGATAGATATACATGTATATAATATAATATATATATATACATATATATACATATATGTATATGTATACTTATATACAAATATATATACATATATAATATATATATATATATATATATATATATATATATATATATATATATATATATATATATATATATATATATGGACTCACACACGCACATATAAATGTGTGTACATATATATATATATATATATATATATATATATATATATATATATATATATATATATATATATATATATATATATGCATATATATTTATAAGTATTTACAAATATATATACATACACGCACCTTGCACTCGCCTGAAAATGTGCTTGTACAAGCGTGGGCAATCGAGGAACACACGAGGATATTCTTCTAGATTTCGGACTTTAAGTAATGCAACATTTAAGATACAAAAAAATCGGTTTGCATTAAACACATGCTTGCATTAGTTGAAACATGTATGCTTGGGCGTGTGAATATATATATATATATATATATATATATATATATATATATATATATATATATATATATATATGTGTGTGTGTGTGTGTGTGTGTGTGTGTGTGTGTGTGTGTGTGTGTGTGTCTGTGTGTGTGTGTGTGTATGTATTTATATTTATTTATTTATATGTATATGTGTATATGCATATATGTATATATGTGTGAGTGTGCACACACATATTAACATAAATATGCATATATGTATGAATGTGTAGAACGTGAATTTATTATTATTTTTCGTATTATGAGATGTATTATTAAATAGACAACTGCTGGCATTACTATCCCATTTTCATATTCAACTTACAAGCCTTTGCAGTCTATAGAAAATCTTATGATAGTGTAAAAGTTAAATCATTTCTTATTTCAGTTTTGTGCGGTACAGTTGAAAACACTTTCAATATTTTTATTGTCATTATATGGACAATTATTGACAATTCATTTGAATGATCATTTTTTGTAGTTATTAGGCAGTCTCTTTGTAGAGTCTGCTGTAGATGTCATGAAAAATGTCTTCGATTAGGACGTTGCTTTGCTTTCAGCTTCTGCATGACAAATGTCTGTGTATTTTTTCAATTGTCTTTTATGCTGAATTATGTTATCATCTATCATTAAGCATGACTCTAATGAAGTTCACAATTAAGGTGTTCCATACCTCAGAAGTAGCTAAAGAGACAAGGAAAGTCTATAGTTACATTTGATATAAGATTTTATTGGAAACACACGCATACACACACAATTTGCATAATGACATACTTATATAAAAATATTTTAATATTTATAATGAAGTAAACTTTAAGCTCTGTAGACGCATTCGGCCGTATGAGCAACTTCATTGAATAAGGCGAAGTCGACTCCGTTCTTGCGGAAGACGGAGGCGCACTTGTCGTTCGCTGGACCGGAAGTCTGTGGGGTGCGGGAGAAGACGAAGCCGAACTCGGACTTGTAGCCGTTCCAGTCGATGCAGGAATACACGCACGAGTACGTCTCGTAGTCGGTCTCGATCACTTCATAGGGAGCGGCGAAAACTGTCGATGAAAGAAAAATCGTTAGATGGAGTTAGCTACACATATTAGTAATATAGCATTGGATTTCGCAAAACATTAACATATCCGCAAGGATAAATATTACACACGTACCGGTAGGGAAATCGATGAGCATGTGGGCAGCTGGGAAGTCCTTTGTGGGGTAGATCTTGCCCTGCAGTCTGAGGTACTCGTTGTTAGGGCTGAATCCAGCTGTGGTCACCTTAAAGCCGTAGTCAGAGTCAGAGTAGTCGTAGTTGGAGTGGATGCAGCGAGTGTATGGCTGATAGGCGTTGTCGATGATCTGGGTCTGATACCAGCGGCCGGAGTACTGTTGTGGAAAAAAGAAACAAGGTTGGAACATGTGCACAATTCATTTAGATTATGATAATATCAAGGCCAACATTAATTATAACATACAGAAGACCACATGTATTTACCCTGCGAAGATCGAACTTGTCTTGGTTGGCCACTTTAGCGCATCTTCCAGGAACAACGAAGTCTGGAATGCCATCAGCAGAGACAAGAGCCACGAGGGCAGCAGCGACGAGTGTGGTAAACATGATTTCTCTGTTGTGCTCCTTGCAAGAATACCTGGCGCTCTTATATCCTGTTTACGGTGGGCGGAGCTTTGGTCATTAACCTCTGTTGTCAGTTTCGATTTATAATATTTGTTATGTTTCTGTTGTACTATTTACATTTCTTCCTTTTACGATTTCACACTGCTTCCACAAGAAGGTATTGCTTATAAATTAAATGAATTAACACGTTTCTTTGGCGTCAATTTACACTGCGAGCAAACAATCTGGAAACACCTTGAAACCTCATCGCCGGAGCTGCAACCAGGGTCGGATTATATAAGGCAGCAGCCTCTCTTGTTGTGGCACAAGTTGCATCCACTGACTGTGATCACCATGAATTCATCTCTGTTCTTCCTTGCTGTTGTAGCAGCCGTCGCTGCTGACAAGATCCCCGACTTCGTCGTCCCAGGAAGATGTCCTGTTGTGGACGAGAAATCACTCTTCGACGAACAGATTCCCAATCATCCTAAGGTATGTTTAAATTCCTAAATTATGCAGTTATACAACTGGTTACTCATATGTAATATACTAATGCGATATTTACAAATATATTTAGTTCTCAAAAATACAGTGACTGTTTCCTATTTCAGTATGCTGGTGTTTGGTACGAAATTGCCCTCACAAACAACCCATACCAACTCCTCAAGCAGTGCGTCCGCAACGAATATTCCTTTGGTAAGATGGATTTTCATTAAATGAACACTTCTAATGTTGATATGTAACCTGTTATTTACTTATATTAACTTGTAATAATTACATGTTACCTACTTACAGATGGAAACAAATTCATCGCCAAGTCAACTGGCATCAACGCTGACGGTAACCTCATGAAGCGCAACGGCCAGATTCTCCCCATGCCTCTTGGAGACCCTCACCTCTCCGTCGACTACGAAGGATGTGAGTACTCAAACTAATACTTGTGTTCTGTGCATTTATTGAACAAGTATCGGAATGCTATTATCAATGATTTTTCCTGATATTAACTATATCTTCCTTCCCTTTTCTAGCTTGGATCGCTCCCTATGTCATCCTCGACACGGATTACGAGAACTTCTCGTGCATCTACTCCTGCACCGAATACAACTTCGGATACTACTCCGACTTCTCCTTCATCTTCTCCCGCTCGCCAAGCCTTTCTGACCAATACCTGAGACGCTGCGAGGCCGCCTTTAAGGAGATCGGCGTCGACGTCTCTCGTTTCACGAAGACAGTCCAGGGTTCTGACTGCCCTTATGACACCCAGAAATCTTTGTAGATAGCGTTTTAATTTTAAATATATATTAATAAATATAAATATACACCCATGCATATATATGTATGCACGTACAATGAAAGTTATATTGACATCGATATATCTTTTTATATAAAAATATCACATTTTCATAGCAATTTTCTTTCCCTTTGTTTATTGGTAGACTGGTAGTAAACACCAATTTGCCACGTATGTCAAATCAAGGACCTTTTCAGTGACCTATGTATGACATTAAGCAGAAGAAAAGGAAGATAAATTGTTCTTAACTACTTTGATGTAGAATTCCTTACATTTATGGACAGATTCTGTAAAATGACATATTAAGCATTAAATTTAGTTGATCGGGATTATTGATGGCATAAAAACTTAATCAAATATGAATTCGAGTATGACCGGTATCTACGAGGAATTCAAGTCTCCTGCCTATGTAAACGTGAATACGCTGATCTTGTGTTACATAGATACTCGTACACACGCAAGTACACACACACACACACACACAAACACACACACACACACACACACACACACACACACACACAAACACACACACACACAAACACACACACACACACACACACACACACACACACACACACACACACACACACACATATATATATATATATATATATATATATATATATATATATATATATATATATATATATGTAGAGAAAAAGAGAGAGAGGGGGAGATGTGTGTATGAATTTATGTGCATGTGCATATAAGTACATATGCAAACACATACGGTATGTATATGTATGTGTATGTGCTCGCGCATATTTATCTTTATGAGTGAGTGTGTATGTGTGTGTGTTTATGCTCGGGTATATATCCATCTATCTGTATATATATATATATATATATATATATATATATATATATATATATATATATATATATATATATATATATATATACACATGTGTATTTATTCATATATCCACATACGCATGTGTGTAAATATATATATATATATATATATATATATATATATATATATATATATATATATATATATATATATATATGTGTGTGTGTGTGTGTGTGTGTGTGTGTGTGTGTGTGTGTGTGTGTGTGTGTGTATACATATATATATATGTATATATATACATATATATATATGTTTGTATATATGCATATATGTATATATATATATATATACATATATATATATAATATATATGCATATATACGTACATATATACATACATACAGTATATACTCGCCTGAAAGTATGCTTGTATAAGTATGAGTATCAAAAAAACAGACAAGGTTATTTCTCTAGACTTCGGGCATTAAAGAATGCAGCAGTATAGAGACTAAATCTTTATCGTCCTGGAATGCATGTTTACGAAAAATCAGTTTGAATTTTCCTGAACACCAAATCATGGGTTGAACAGTTCATTAACCAAATTCTAATCTATTAAGCGCGTGTGTTTGCGTGAGAGAGAGAGAGACAGAGACAGAAAAAGAAAAAGAATGAGAGCGAGTTGTGTATGTTGCAATACATATTTGCATAAGTGCATATAATCATGATCGCTTGTAATTTCAGTATGCGTGTATATGCTTGTGTGTGTGCGTGCGTGCGTGCTGGCATGCGTGTGCGTACATACCAGCATTTATGCAATTGCATATTTATTTATTATGCATTCATAAGTGAACAGACGTGTAATAAAACATACACACTTGCATTAGATTAAATATGCTTACATGTGCGTGTGTTTAGGTGTGTGTATATGTATATGCACACATACATACATACATATATATATATATATATATATATATATATATATAAACATATGTGTGTATGTACTTATATTGTGCATGACTGTGTGTGTGTTTGCTAGTGTTTATGTACATATATGCATATATATATTAACATATGCCCATGTGTGTATGTATATATATACATATCTATGAATGCAGAGTGCGGAAATGTCTATTATTATATTTTTCTTTTTTCAAGCCATATAAGGAAAGATCTTATCAAATAAACCACACCTTCTAATGGCATTGCTACCCAATATATGCGTTGATCTCACGATCCTTTTGTTTATAGAAAAGCTTGTGATAGTGTAAAAATGTAATTATTTCTGATTCCAGCTTTGTTTGATACAGTCGAAAACACTCAAAAGTCTTATTGACATCAAATGGAGTGTTATTTACAGTTCCATTGAATTATCATTTTGTTGGTATCCATTAAGCATTCTTTGTAGAGTCTGTCTGCTGTAGATGTCTTATCAAATATTTCACAGTTAAACTTTTTCATACCACAAAAGAAGATAAAGATAAAGGGAATGTCTATAGTTATATTTGAATAAGATTTTATTGGAAACGCACACACATACTCACATAATTTGTATAATCACACCAACTTTATATAAAAATATTGTTTGTATTTTTTGCAATTAATTATACTAAGCTCTGTAGACACATTCGGCCGTATGAGCAACGTCATTGAATAAGGCGAAGTCGACTCCGTTCTTGCGGAAGACGGAGGCGCACTTGTCGTTCGCTGGACCGGAAGTCTGTGGGGTGCGGGAGAAGACGAAGCCGAACTCGGACTTGTAGCCGTTCCAGTCGATGCAGGAATACACGCACGAATACGTCTCGTAGTCAGTCTCGATCACTTCATAGGGAGCGGCGAAAACTGTCGATGAAAGAAAAATCGTTAGATGGAGTTAGCTACACATATTAGTAATATAGCATTGGATTCCATAAAACATTAACATACCCGCAAGGATAAATGTTACGTACCGGTAGGGAAATCGATGAGCATGTGGGCAGCTGGGAAGTCCTTTGTTGGGTAGATCTTGCCCTGCAGTCTGAGGTACTCGTTGTTGGGGCTGAATCCAGCTGTGGTCACCTTAAAGCCGTAGTCAGAGTCAGAGTAGTCGTAGTTGGAGTGGATGCAGCGAGTGTATGGCTGATAGGCGTTGTCGATGATCTGGGTCTGATACCAGCGGCCGGAGTACTGTTGGGGAAAAAAGAAACAAGGTTGGAACATGTGCACAATTCATTCAGATTATGATAATATTAAGACCCACATAATGAATTATAATATACAGAAGACTACATGTATTTACCCTGCGAAGATCGAACTTGTCCTGGTTAGCCACTTTAGCGCATCTTCCAGGAACAACGAAGTCTGGAATGCCGTCAGCAGAGACAAGGGCCACGAGGGCAGCAGCGACGAGTGTGGTAAACATGATGCTTTCTCAGTTGTGCTGCTTGCAAGAGTACTTGGCGCTCTTATATCCTGTTTACGATGGGCGGAGCTATGGTCGTTCACCTCTGTTGTCAGTTTCTAATTATATTGCTTGATGTTTTCCTATTGCACAATTTACATTTCTTTCCCTGTGATTGCACACTGCTTCCACAAGAAGGTATTACTGATAAATTAAATGAGTTAACATTTTTGTTTTTGCGTCAGTTCACACTGCAAGCAAACAATCTGGAAACACTTTGAAACCTCATCGCCGGAGCTGCAACCAGGGTCGGATTATATAAGGCAGCAGCCTCTCTTGTTGCGGCACAAGTTGCATCCACTGATTGTGATCACCATGAATACATCTCTGTTCTTCCTTGCTGCTGTAGCAGCCGTCGCTGCTGACAAGATCCCCGACTTCGTCGTCCCAGGAAAATGTCCTGTTGTGGACGAGAAATCACTCTTCGACGAACAGATTCCTAATCATCCTAAGGTATGTTACAATTACGAAGAATTAATTAATTATGCAATTATACGATTGGATATTTATAAGTAATTTAGCAATGCGATATCTACAAATACATTTAGTTCTTAGAAATATAGTGATTGTTTTGTTATTATTGTTATTATTATTTCAGTATGCTGGTGTTTGGTACGAAATTGCTCTCACAAACAACCCATACCAACTCCTCAAGCAATGCGTCCGCAACGAATATTCCTTTGGTAAGATGGATTTTCATTAAGCAGGCACTTCTAATGTTAATTGAGTGGCTACTTGACGATATGTAATCTGTTATTTACTCATATTAACTTATCTAATAATAATAATTATATGTTACTAACTTACAGATGGAAACAAATTCATCGCCAAGTCAACTGGCATCAACGCTGACGGTAACCTCATGAAGCGCAACGGCCAGATTCTCCCCATGCCTCTTGGAGACCCTCACCTCTCCGTCGACTACGAAGGATGTGAGTATTGAAAAAGGATTTCTTTTTTGTGCATTTATTGAACAAATATCGGAATGTCATTATCAATTCTTTGTCTTGATACTAACTATATCTTCCTTCCCTTTTCTAGCTTGGATCGCTCCCTATGTCATCCTCGACACGGATTACGAGAACTTCTCGTGCATCTACTCCTGCACCGAATACAACTTCGGATACTACTCCGACTTCTCCTTCATCTTCTCCCGCTCGCCAAGCCTTTCTGACCAATACCTGAGACGCTGCGAGGCCGCCTTTAGGGAGATCGGCGTCGACGTCTCTCGTTTCGCGAAGACAGTCCAGGGTTCTGACTGCCCTTATGACACCCAGAAATCTTTGTAGATAGCGTTTTAATTTTAAATATATATTAATAAATACAAATACACATACACGCATAAATATGTATGCAAGTACAATGAATATAACTTTGACACGATTTATCTTTTTATATATATATTAAAAAAAATCACTTACTCATTGCATTTTCTTTCCCTTTGTTTATTGGTAGACTGGTAGTAAACACCAATTTGCCAGGTATATCAAATCAGTCATTTTCAGTGAACTGTGTATGACATTAAGTAGACGAAAATGAGAATGTGTTGGTTTTAACTACACTGATGTAAAATTCCATAGCTTTATGGACAGTCAGATTCTATAAAGTGTCATATTGTACATCAAATATAGTTGGTCGAGATGATATCCCATACAGTTCTTATTGATAGCATAAAAAACTTAAAATATAATATATATATATATATATATATATATATATATATATATATATATATATATATATATATATATATATATAAATCCGAGTAAGACCAGTATCTCCGAAGCATTCAACTCTCCTATGTATGTAGATATGAATACGCTGTTCTTGTGGAACTTGGATACTCATAATCACACACACACATACAAATACACATACACACACACACATACATATATATACACAAATTATATGTATATATGTATAAATATACATATATGTATATATGTATATATACATATATGTATATATGTATATATACATATATGTATATATGTGTATATATATACATATATGTATATATGTATAAATATACATATATGTATATATGTATATATATGAATATATGTGCTTGTGCATATGTAATTATACCGATATATACATATGGTATGCATATGTATATATATATATATGTGTGTGCTCTTGGGCTTGTGTGTTTATCTGTGTGTGCAAGTGTGTTTGTGCGTGCGTGCCTTCGTGTGCGTATATATGTGTGCTCGGGTACACACACACACACACACATATATATGTGTGTGTGTGTGTGCGTACACATATGTGTACTTGTATGTATATATATATGTCCACATACACGTATGTGTGTAAAAATGTATTTCTATATATAAATATACATACACACATATGTGCGTGTATACATATATGTTATATAATGTGTGTATATTTATATACCTATGATATATGATATGTATATATATAAACATATATATACATACATACACATATATATATATATACATACACATATACACACACATATATACATACACATATACACACACATATATACAGATATATACACATATGTATATATGTGTGTATCTATCTATATATCTATCTATCTGTATATATCCATATGTATGTGTGCATATAAACATATATACATATATATATGTATATGTATATATATATATATATATATATATATATATATATATATATATATATATATACATGTGTATATTTATACATATATATGGATGTGTATACGTATATATGGATATATATACAAATATATATATATATATATATATATATATATATATATATATATATATATATATATATATATGTGTGTGTGTGTGTGTGTGTGTGTGTGTGTGTGTGTGTGTGTGTGTGTGTGTGTGTACATATATACATACATATAGTACATACCCGAAAGCATGTTTGCTGAGTTATTTCTCCAGACTTCGGGCATTAAAGAATGCAGCATTACAGATACTAAATCTTCATCGCCCTTGAATGAAGGTTTGCGAAAAATCGGTTTAAATTTTCTAAAACACTAAATCATGGGTTGGACAGTTCAGTGGCTCAAAACTTAAGTCTATCAAACGCGCGCGCGTGCGTGTGAGGATGAGAGAGAGAGAGAGAGAGAGAGGGAGAGAGAGAGAGAGAGAGAGAGAGAGAGAGAGAGAGAGAGAGAGAGAGAGAGAGAGAGAGAGAGAGAGAGAGAGAATCGTGTATGTTGCAATCTATATTTGTGTATAAGTGCATATAACTATGACCGCGAGGGATTTCAGATGAATATGCATGTGGACAGTGCACACACACTCACACATATATATGTACATGTATATATCCGTGTATATGTTTGTGTGTGTGCGTGCATGCTGGCATGCGTGTGCGTACATACCAGTATTCATATATTAACACATTTATTTACTATGCATTGATATATGAACAGAGAAGTGCAATAAAAAACACAGATTAAACATACATATGCGTGTGTTTATGTTTATATATGTATATATATGTACACTTATATATTATTATGTATATATATATATATATGTGTGTGTGTGTGTGTGTGTGTGTGTGTGTGTGTGTGTGTGTGTGCGTATATGTATATATATTGTATATATATACATATATATATTAACATATGCACATGTGCGTATCTATATATGCATTTGTATGTGTGCGTATATATGTGTGTGAGCGTGTGTATATTTATGTATATATACACACATGTTAACATAACCTATATATACACATATGTGTGTAAATGCATAGTGCGGAAATGTGTATTACACTTTTCTTATTTTATGAGGAAACTTCTTAATAAATCAACCACAACCTCTACTAGCATTGCTATTCAATCTATACACTGATCTCACGATCCTCTACAGTCTATAGAAAAGCTTGTGATGGTGCAAAAATGTAATTATTTCCGAGTTTAGTTTTGCTTCGTACAGTTGAAAACACTCAAAAGTCTTATTGATATTAAATGGACTTATTTACAATTCCTTTGAATTGTTGTTTTTGTATGTATCCATTAGGCATTCTCCTTGTAAAGAGTCTGCTGTAGATGTGTTTAAAATTTTACAGTTAAACTTTTCCGTATTTCTAAAGGAGCTATAGCCATAGGGAAAATCTCTAGTTATATTCAATTAAGATTTTATTGAAAACGCGCACACATACACACATAATTTGTATAATCACGTATCATCCTGATATAAAAATATTATTTTAATATTTGTAATAAAGTAAACTCTAAGCTCTGTAGACACATTCGGCTGTATGAGCAACGTCATTGAATAAGGCGAAGTCGACTCCGTTCTTGCGGAAGACGGAGGCGCACTTGTCGTTCGCTGGACCGGAAGTCTGTGGGGTGCGGGAGAAGACGAAGCCGAACTCGGACTTGTAGCCGTTCCAGTCGATGCAGGAATACACGCACGAATACGTCTCGTAGTCAGTC
>NC_091575.1:27484168-27491668 GCF_042767895.1 Penaeus vannamei
CTACACAACAACAACAAAAACACCAACTACACAACAACAACAACAAAAACACCAACTACACAACAACAACAACAAAAACACCAACTACACAACAACAACAAAAACACCAACTACACAACAAAAAACACCAACTACACAACAAAAACAAAAACACTAACTACATAACAACAACAACAACAAAATCACCAACATACACAACAACAACAAAAACACCAACAACACAACAACAACAAAAACACCATCTACACAACAACAAAAACACCAACTACACAACAACAACAACAACAAAAATACCAACTACACAAAAACACCAACTGCACAACAACAACAAAAACACCAACTACACAACAACAAAAACAAAAACACCAACTACACAACAACAACAACAACAACAACAACAACAACAAAAACAAAAACACCAACTACACAACAACAACAAAAACACCAACTACACAACAACAACAAAACCACCAACTACACAACAACAACACCAACTACACAACAACAACAAAAACACCAACTACACAACAACAACAACACCACCAAATCCTTAACCCCAAAAAACCCACTCGACCCTTCCCCTACAGCATGCTCAACCTCCCTCTCCTTTGATCCTTCCTTCCCCAGGCCAGGAATGCTCGTGGAATAAGGACACAGATTTCCCGGAGTTTCCCCCTATTATGCTCGATGCCTCGTTTGAGATCGTCCGCCCCGCCATGGAGGGGGACCTGAGGGTTGTGCGGTAAGGGACGCAGGAGAAGGTGGTAAGGAGAGGGAGAAGAGAGGAGAGAGGAAGAGAGGAAGAGAGGAAGAGGGAGACAAGGTGGTAAGGAGAGGGAGAGAAGAGGGGGACAAGGTGGTACAGAGAGGGAGAAGGAGAAGGTGGTAAGGAGAGGGAGAGAAGAGGAGAGGGGAAGAGGGAAACAAGGTAGTAAGGAGAGGGAGAGGAGAGGAGAGGAGAGAGGAAGAGAAAGAGGGAGACAAGGTGGTAAGGAGAGGGAGAGAAGAGGAGAGAGGAAGAGAGGAAGAGGGAGACAAGGTGGTACAGAGAGGGAGAAGGTGAAGGTGGTAAGGAGAGGGAGAGAAGAGGAGAGAGAAAGAGAGGAAGAAGGTGAAGGTGGTAAGGAGGGGGAGAGAAGAAGAGAGAGGAAGAGGGAGACAAGGTGGTAAGGTGAGGGAGAGAAGAAAGGGACAAGGTGGTAAGGAGAAGGAGATGGAGAAGGTGGTAAGGAGAGGGAGAGAAGAGGAGAGAGGAAGAAGGAGACAAGGTGGTAAGGAGAGGGAGAAGGAGAAGGTGGTAAGGAGAGGGAGAGAAGAGGAGAGAGGAAGAGGGAGACAAGGTGGTAAGGAGAAGGAAAGGCGAGGAGAGAGAAAGAGAGGAAGAGGGAGATAAGGTGGTAAGGAGAAGGAGAGAAGAGGAGAGAGGAAGAGGGAGACAAGGTGGTAAGGAGAGGGAGAGAAGAAGAGAGAAAGAGAAAGAGGGAGACAAGGTGTTAAGGAGAGGGAGAAGGAGAAGGTGGTAAGGAGAGATAGAGAGGAGGAGAGAGGACGAGAGGAACAAGGTGGCAACGAGAGGGAGAGAACAAGAGAGAGGAGGAGGGAGAAAAGATGATAAGAAGAGGGAGAGAGGAAGAGGGAGACAAGGTGGTAAGGAGAAGGAAAGAAGAGGAAAGAGGAAGAGAGGAAGAGGGGTACATGGTGGTAAGAAGAGTGGGAGACAGATAGAGAGAAGAAAAGGGAGAGAAGAGAGGAAGAGGGGGATATGGTAGTAAGGAGAGAGAGAGAGAGAGAAGAACAGAGGGATAATAAATAAGATTTAGAGAGGAACGTAGAGAGTGAGAGAGAGAGAGAGAGAGAGAGAGAGAGAGAGAGAGAGAGAGAGAGAGAGAGAGAGAGAGAGAGAGAGAGAGAGAGAGAGAGAGAGAGAGAGAGAGCGCGGAGAGAGAAGAAGAGAAGGAGAATAAATAAGATTTAGAGAGGGACGTAGAGAGAGGGGATAAAGAGAAAGAAAAAGAGAGAGAGGGGGGGGAGTAACAAAGAGGAGGGAGTGGGTCCTGAAGTTGGAGAATAGACGAAATAAAATTTTAAAAAATAAAATAAAAATAAAAATGCCACGACTGGTGAAGATTAATGTAATTAATGATGAAGATTACGTAATGAGGATAAATTAAGATAACCGATCATATTAGGCTAGAAAATCATGTAGTGGACGGAGGTAAAGCATACAAGAAGAAATCATGAATAGAGAGGACGTAGTGAAAGACAAAAAATGAGAAGAGATTATTTAAAGATTGGAGAACAAGACATCTACGTTAATAACTCTCCGAACCTGAACAAGGGCATTTTTTATTACTTTAATTTTCTTTCCATAATCAAATATTGACATCGTTGACTGACGAACAGAGAAGCAGTAGAAAAAATTATCAATCATATGGTATCTGAACAGTAATATGGTATCAATATTAATTGAATTGAGAAAGTAATTGGGAAAAAAAAAACTCTTCGGCAGTTTGCAAATCAAAATCTAAATAACCATCGTAACAGTTATAATAGATAACACACACACATACACACACACAAACACACACACACACACATATATGTGTGTGTGTCTGTGTGTGTAACAATAAGTCATAAAATCAAAATTCTCGATCTGTTGAAATCCTTTTCTTCTCTTACTAATTACAGCGACCAAGGTTAAAAAGCATAGCACATATTTTCAAACTTAACCTTTCTTACTAACCAGGTTTTACTTTTAAAGAAATATTAGAAGGAGGTGCTAAGGAAAGGGAGAGAAGAGGGTAGAGGGGAAAAGAAGAAGGAAAAGATGATAAAAAGAAAGAATGAAACTTAGAGAAAAGGATAGAGAGTGTATATAAAGGGGGAAATAGGGATAGAGAGGAAAATGGAAAAAAATAGGAAGATAGATAGAGAAGATTTTTATTGAATACTGAAAATTAATTTGTAAGAGACCAGAATTTCCTTCACTCATCATAAAGAATTTAAAGAATTATTAAATAAAAGAATCTTTTAAGATTAAATAAAAGTCTTTAAAGAATCATTTAGCCTTTTTCACATTCTAATCTCAAAGGAGAACCTACAGTTCTTAAGACAGTATAGTCTTCCTTCTAACCATCCTTCCTGACACGATCCTAAGACAGTATAATCTTTCTTCTAACCATCCTTCCTGCAGATCTGAAGACCCTATAGTCTTTCTTCTAACCGTCCTTCCTGACACGGTCCTGACAGTATAGTCTTTCTTCTAACCATCCTTCCTGCAGATCCTAAGACACTATAGTCTTTCTTCTAACCATCCTTCCTGCAGATATTAAGACACTATAGTCTTTCTTCTAACCATCCTTCCTGCAGATCCTAAGACACTATAGTCTTTCTTCTAACCATCCTTCCTGCAGATATTAAGACACTATAGTCTTTCTTCTAACCATCCTTCCTGCAGATCCTAAGACACTATAGTCTTTCTTCTAACCATCCTTCCTGCAGATATTAAGACACTATAGTCTTTCTTCTAACCGTCCTTCCTGACACGGTCCTGACAGTATAGTCTTTCTTCTAACCATCCTTCCTGCAGATCCTAAGACACTATAGTCTTTCTTCTAACCATCCTTCCTGCAGATATTAAGACACTATAGTCTTTCTTCTAACCATCCTTCCTGCAGATCCTAAGACACTATAGTCTTTCTTCTAACCATCCTTCCTGCAGATCCTAAGACACTATAGTCTTTCTTCTAACCATCCTTCCTGCAGATCCTAAGACACTATAGTCTTTTCTCTAACCATCCTTCCTGACACGATCTGTTACCTCCCATCTCCACAGGGTATCGGCAGGCGCTCAGCTGACCCTCGCTTGCCCTGGCAGTGAAATCGCCAACCTTGGGTCAGTGGCAGTGGATGTGACGTGTGGCGGCGGTGACCTCCTTGTGGTCGATGGGACTGTGAGTCTGCTATATCGTTTAATGTCAGTGCGTCGTATCGTGTGATATATGACGCTGTGTGGTGTTTTACGACACGTTAGCACTGCATGGTATTTTATGATACTATGTGATGCTGTATGATACTGTCTGTTACTGGAGAGCATTGTAGAATATTCGTTTATTAGTGAGTTGGTGATCGGAAATTGTCAATTCGTTCAACTGATGGAGAATGTATATATATTCCTCTGTATCTCTTCGCTCAATTAATCGAAAAATAGGAACGTCAAACGAGTACATTCTCACTCTTGATATAATTTCACTTACACGCATCTACATAAACATCCTTGCCACATATATACACACACCTCCCCCTCCTCCCTTCCCCTCCCCCTCCCCCACCACACACATACAAAGTCTTCTCCAGCCATCGCCCCTTCACACGCATCCACACATCCCCCGGATACGCATAGACACACCCCACACAGACACACCAACCCCCCCCCCCCCCCCCGCCCATCAATTCGACACAATCACCCCTGCCCACACATACACAAGCGCCTTCACACCCAACATTACACCCCTTTCCTTCCCCACAAGCACACCCACCCTTATATATCCCCCAACCCTATCTCCCCTTCACACACACACACACACATTCACACACACAAAATACTTCTACACCCTTTTACATCCTCATACTCGTTTCTACGCACTTTTACACCTATATACATCCTGATACTGCTTTATGCACACCTACACCTTTATATATTCCTCTAGACATACACACTTCTACATCCTTATACCTTTTTCTAGACTTATACACATTTCTACTTCTCTACCATAATGCATTCTTCTAGACCCTTATAACACTTCTACACCCTTATATAGAGTTCTACACCCTCATACACACTTCTACACCCCTATACAGAGACCTACACCCTCATACACACTTCTACACCTCTATACAGAGTTCTACACCCTCATACACACTTCCAAACCCCTATACAGACGTCTACACCCTCATACACACACTTCTACACCTTTATTCAGAGTTCTACACCCTCATACACACTTCTACACCTTTATTCAGAGTTCTACACCCTCATACACACACTCCTACACCTTTATACGTACTTCTACCCCTCTTTTTCGCCTTCACACCCGCCCTCCCTTCTACCCTCTCCCTCCCTCTGCAGGAATGGCGCCTGCACGAGCTCGGCTGCACCAAAAAGGACAAGGAGTCGATTCACAGGAACCTCGGCAGCTGCGGCGACGGAGGTGCTGGCGTCTTCGAGGGCATCGGGTTCGAGATCTACGGACCCGAGAGTTTCTACGAATTGGTACGAAGCGAATTTAACGAAACCTTTACAAACAAGTATTTTTTTTTTTATCTATTCATTTTTTTTCTTAATACTATTACGAAAAGGCAAAGACGAAAATACATCACTAGTATTTTTTCTTCATTTATATTTTTTTCATAATACTATTACGAAAGGGCAAAAACGAATAGGTCCATTTATTATAACCAGCGTTATTTTCACCGCCAACGCAACTTCACGGTTTGTTAAAATTCTGCGAAGTCAATCCAATGAATATTCATAGATATGGTTATGCATGTGCAAAGAGATAAATGCATAAATTATCTGTGATAGGTTATACATTTTTGTCTATCTATGCGGTAGATATGCGTCTAGACTGACAGATATACATTTATTTCTGCGTAAACGCATGTTCGTATTTATGAATGTTCACTGGGTTGGGCTCGCATAACTTTAACAAACAATTTCATGATTTTTGAAAATATAAGATATGATGATATGAAAAATATAAGATATGATGATATGAAGAATTAATGCAAGTGATTTGGATAAAGAAAGGAAATTAAACATTTATAAAAAGATGAATGATCATTAAAAAGGTTTTAAAAAGTCATTAACTGGAAAAAGTGAACATGATTTACGATATATGATGATGACCATTTATGAACAAAACCAATAATGAGTAAATGAAGAATCGATAAATGAATAAGTAGATAACAAACCGAAGAGATTAATAAATAACTAAATAACATAAAACAAAATACCTCTCTTTATAACACAACCCATTCGCGAACCCCGTGAAAACCTCTTTATCTCCAACCCCATCTTTATCATCACCATCATTATTATCATTATCTTTATTACCATTACTATGAGCATCACCATCATCATAATCATCACCACAGCCATCATCACATCTTCACCACCATCATCACCATCATCATTACCCTTACCTCTTTCTTGTCATTTACTTACCTTGCTTTTGTTTATTTTCCCTTTTTTGTTTTTATTTCTTGGCCTTTATCTATTCTCTCTCTTCTTCTTCTATAAAACTCTCTAATTTGTTTTGCTTTTTTCTTCTAAGTCCTCTCCCACTAACTCCTTCCCCCCTGACCACCCACAGATTCTATTACTGTGGTCATCACCATCATTATCATCACCACCACCACCATCACATCACCACCATCTTCCCCCTTCCCCACTAACCCCTTCCCCACTGACCACCCACAGATTCTATTACTATGAACCTCACCATCATCATTATCATCACCACCAATACCATCACCACCACCACCATCACCCTCCCCCTCCCCCACTAACCCGTCCCCCCTGACCACCCACAGATTCTATTACTATGAACCTCACCATCATCATTATCATCACCACCAATACCATCACCACCACCACCATCACCCTCCCCCTCCCCCACTAACCCCTTCCCCCCTGACCACCCACAGATTCTATTACTGTGGTCATCACCATCATTATCATCACCACCAATACCATCACCACCAGCACCATCACCCTCCCCCTCCCCCACTAACCCGTCCCCCCTGACCACCCACAGATTCTAGTACTATGAACCTCACCATCATCATTATCATCACCACCAATACCATCACCACCACCACCATCACCCTCCCCCTCCCCCACTAACCCCTTCCCCCCTGACCACCCACAGATTCTATTACTGTGGTCATCACCATCATTATCATCACCACCACCACCATCACATCACCACCATCTTCCCCCTCCCCCACTAACCCCTTCCCCCCTGACCACCCACAGATTCTATTACTATGAACCTCACCATCATCATTATCATCACCACCAATACCATCACCACCAGCACCATCACCCTCCCCCTCCCCCACTAACCCCTCCCCCCTGACCACCCACAGATTCTATTACTATGAACCTCACCATCATCATTATCATCACCACCAATACCATCACCACCACCACCATCACCCTCCCCCTCCCCCACTAACCCGTCCCCCCTGACCACCCACAGATTCTATTACTATGAACCTCACCATCATCATTATCATCACCACCAATACCATCACCACCACCACCATCACCCTCCCCCTCCCCCACTAACCCCTTCCCCCCTGACCACCCACAGATTCTATTACTGTGGTCATCACCATCATTATCATCACCACCACCACCATCACATCACCACCATCTTCCCCCTCCCCCACTAACCCCTTCCCCCCTGACCACCCACAGATTCTATTACTATG
>NC_091575.1:27498134-27510634 GCF_042767895.1 Penaeus vannamei
TGTAATTTGAGCTCACAAAAACAATATCATGTACCATCCCCTAATATTGGTCAAGAATGACACATTCAACACAGCTGATAATACACCCCTTGACAAACTAAACTATAATGAACCAGCCCCTTAATATTAGGCAAACAAAGACAGTCTCTACAGCTAATAACAAGACACACCTTGACTAACTAACCTATGGTGTGTCAGCCTGTAATATTGGGCAAACAAAAACATAGTCACCGTACCAAACAATATACACCTTGACTAACTAAACTATGATGTACCAGCCAGTAATATTAAGCAAACAAAGACAACATCTCCATAGCTATTAACAAGACACACCTTCACTAACCTATAATGAACCAGCCTATAATACTGAACAAAGACACACTACATAAAACCAACAATAACAATACAATCCTGGACTAACCTATGATGTACCAGCCTTTATACTGAACAAAGACACGCTACATACAGCCCATAATAACAATACAACAATACAAACCTTGACTAAGCCCGTAATATTGGACAAAGGCACACAACATAAAAACAACAATAACAATACAATCCTGGACTAACCTATGATGTACCAGCCTTTATATTGACCAAAGACACACTACATACAGCCAATAATAATACAACAGTACAAACCTTGACCAAGCCCGTCATATTGAACAAAGACACGCTACAAACAGCCAATAACGACAATACAATCCTGGACTAACCTATGATGCACCAGCCTTTATATTGGACAAAGACACGCTACATACAGCCAATAACAACAAAACAACAATACAAACCTTGACTAAGCCCGTAATATTGGATGACTAAGCCCGTCATATTAGACAAAGACACGCTACAAACAGCCAATAACAACAATAAACACTTTACCCAAATCACGATAAACATACCTTGAGGACCACCTCGCAGGGATCCCCGCTGTCAGGCCGAACCACCAGCATCCCGCCCTTCTTCGCATGCCGCAGGATGAGGTCCTTCAGTTCCTCGCCAAGGATCTTTTCCACGCAGGCGTAAATGTTGTAGGAATCGCACACGCATCCTACGAACTCTGCAAGTATGAAGGTAGGTTAGATTCGATTTTCTTCTTCATCTTTTTCTTTTCTTTTCTTTTTGTTATTATTGATTAATGGTGGCCAATTATCGAACACAAAATAGACAATGAGCAAGAAATCGTTCACCAAAAGAGAAGTAAAATTATTCAGAATTTTTTTCTTTACAAGTTACATCTCGTATTTCTGAAATGCAAACCAAAATTCATAACTGTTAGGTGACTGATTTACGTAAATAAAAAATATCGTGTTCAAAGTTTTACCGAAAGTAAGTGGACTTGCACATGAAGAAAAGAAATACAATCGATTTCGATTGGATGATGATGATAATGATGATGATGATGATGATGATGATGATGATGATGATGATGATGATGATGTGTGTGTGTGTGTGTGTCTTCCCCCCTGCCTCTCTTCCTCTTTTTTCTCTTTTAATCTCTACTTCTCATCTTCTTTCTTTCTTTCTTTCTCTCTTTCCCTCTCTCTTTCTTCCTCTCCTCCAATCTTCCAATTCCCTATCCACCTCTCTTTCTCCCCCCTCTCTGTCTCTCTGTCTCTGTCTCTGTCTCTGTCTCTGTCTCTGTCTCACTCACTCACTCACTCACTCACTCACTCTCTCTCTCTCTCTCTCTTTCTTTCTCTCTCTCTCTCTCCCACCGTTTCTACTTACCCTAACTACATAACCATACCAATTAATGACTACACCAACTGAGTAGAATGCAGAAAATCCCCAATCTTCTATTCCTTTCTGCCTGATTTTCGCCCTTACGACCTATTATGGCCAATAAAAACCGGAAATACTGTGCACTCGCTGTTTTAGTCGACGGGACTCTAAATCCGAACAGGAAACAATAAAAAGTTGTAAAAAGCGATGTGAACAAGCTTTTTTTTTCTTTTTTTTTTGAGGAAAGGCCCAAAGCTACGCACGGACAGCATAGGACATGCCCGGGCTGCCAATAGGTTTAAAAGGCAGTTTCTATGGTTTAAATTTCTGTATGTGTTTTACGTTTATAAATGGATTGATTGACAGATATATTCATAAACACAGATTCATGTATATCATACTTATAGATAGAGATATATAGATGGAGACAGAGATATAAATACATACGTATAGATGGATAGATAGATATAGATAGATGGAGACAGAGATATAAATACTCTTCATGTTGCGTGCGCATGTGTGAGCGCGTATGTGCGTGTGTGCATTTTTGTTTGTGTTGATATGCGGATGAGTGGCTGTTCGCAGGACACCCCCTCGAGCACACAGGCCGGCTTCGGGCGCTCTGCTCACCTCCGAAGTAGGTCTCGATGGCGTGCCTGTGGGCGTCGGCCTCCCTCTCGCGCCCCCAGCTGGTCACCGTCGAGTGCTCGGAGAAGGCGCCGCCCATCTCCACGCGCCGGACCTCGTGGTAGTACTTCTTCAAGAGGGCGTTGGCGGCCAGCGTGTCGGAAGACTGCAAGCGAGAGGAAATCAGCTTGTTTATACTCAGATGGATTAACACGCATGATCTGTGTCTGTCTCTCTGCATCTCTTTTTTTTGTTTTCTTTTATATACCTACGTCTATCTATGTCACTCAATACACACACACACACACACACACACACACACACACACACACACACACACACACACACACACACACACACACACACACACACACACACACACACACACAATCATCATCCAGTCGAAATCGAAAGAAATAATCTCAGTTTCACCTCAACTCACCTTAAAGTTGATCATGTGCGCCGACCCGCCCAGAGCCGCCGTCTCGACTGAGGACACGCCGCGGTAACCACAGTCGTGAAGCTGAGAACAGGTCAGTAAGAATTCCAATTATCTATTATCTAGCGTGAAATAAAAAGTAAGTTGATGGTTTTTGTACACAGAGTATTTTGAAACATCGTATTTGTGCTTGGATTCGTAAGTTTAATCATAACACGAAACGAAATGGAACATGTTTACGTAATGTGATAAACGTTTAGGCAACGTTGCGTGATAATTTTACAAAAGCGATCCATTGTTGTTTATATAACGCAAAATCTGGAAAATAACTAAACTGAAATACGCAACATACAAAAAAGAACTACATTATCATATTTATACACAAACTAATGAGATCTCAGAAGAATTGTCAGACCGTTAGTTTCTTAAAAAGTTTCGTCAATATCAACTATACTCTATAACATGAACATTAATATATCCATGTTAATGCACTCTAGCTCATGACTACAGTGCATTAAAAAGAAAATATCGATGTTTATATCATTGACCAAAGCTTAAATTAACGCAATACCTGAAATAACACTTTCGGACGCACACTGGGTGTTGTTGCAAGTATCAACAAAGAAGCATAAAAAACAAACAAAAATGAACAAGGAATATGGAAAAGAAAACAGACTTACACCAAATGACACGAAATGGGTATTATTCGCCGTGAGGTCGTGGTAGTGGTGAATCACCTGCTTGTGAATTCTCGAGTTGGTAGCGACGGCTATAGGGTACCAAACTTGTACCAGGATCGTCTGTTGAGGAGAAGTTGGTAAGGGTATAGTAGAGGATAATGATGGGTATGGCAGTGTATGAGAATATGGATGATTGAGTAGGATGAATATGTTTTATGCTGAATAATGTTATATTATATTTTGATACGGTGATGGAAACTGTTGTTTGAGAAGATGAAGAATAATGAAAAAGGTAAAAGGATTAATACATCACGGTTTATTTCTTAACAATAGAATAATAATAGAAGCAATAAATGCAAACAAATACAGAGAGAGAGAGAGAGAGAGAGAGAGAGAGAGAGAGAGAGAGAGAGAGGGAGAGAGAGAGAGCGAGAGAGAGAGAGAGAGAGAGAGAGACAGAGACGAGGGAGAGAGAGAGAGAGGCAAGGGAGAGAGAGAGAGACAAGGGAGAGAGAGAGAGACAAGGGAGAGAGAGAGAGACAAGGGAGAGAGAGAGAGAGACAAGGGAGAGAGAGAGAGAGACAAGGGAGAGAGAGAGAGAGACAAGGGAGAGAGACACACAAGGGAGAGAGAGAGAGAGAGAGAGAGAGAGAATTACGCAATATGTAAATTGAGAAAATAGTGTCAAAAATAAATGGACACAATGAAACACCACAAAAAAATACTATACCCAAAAACACACATTACAAAAAAGTAGCAAACGTGACAAAAAGTTGACATCACCTACCCAAGCGAGACGCCAACCAAAATGTAAATTGAACCCAGCGCTGCGCCCACTGGGTGTTGCTGCAAGTATTAACAAAGAAGCAAAAAAGGCAAACAAAAATGAACTTTGTCCGAAACACGTGAAAAGCACTCAACACAAGACATTCAATTTGCAAATCACCCAAACATTTATATTCCTAGACTGAGTACATGACAAAATAAAATCTCGCCGCCAGATTTGAAATTGATGTAAACTCCGTAATCAACAATACTCCTAATACGAAATGAGGTTTAGAATTATCCAAAGAGTGAGAATGTTTGATGATTCGCCCTTTTTCCGAGGGCGTGGGGGAGGTGAGTGCCCACCCCGCCCTTCCGCCGCTCAAGGGCGTCTCGCCGACCATAACCTCATCCTGTATCTCCCAGCAGCGTGTGATCAAGTGATGACGAAAATTACGTTATTATCACACGCACATGCATGTACAGACACGCACACATACTCACACTCACTCTCATTCACACTCACACTCACTCTCACTCACACTCATACTCCACACACACACACACACACACACACACACACACACACACACACACACACACACACACACACACACACACACACACACACACACACACACACACACACACACACACAATTATGATCACCACTATGATTTATCATCATCACCAACACTACCATCATCACCATTACTAAAACAATTTCTATAAATTCATATCACACATAACAATTTGTGTTGTTATTAAACTATTTATCTATCTAGTGTTTAGCGTATAACAACGAGACTTCCCTTGGCATATCATTTAACCGTGCCAAGGGAAATTGAGATTAATACCCCAGCTTATAAGGTTGGGGGTCGCATAAGAAACTGTCCTTGAAGTAAAGGACAGGAGGAAGGGGGGGGGGGGAGGAGATGACAGACGGTTCTTTTCACTGTGTGTGTGCGTGCGTGCGTGCGTGTTCGTCTGTGTGTGAGTTGTGATGCAGATTTATTCATCCGAGTGCGTGAGACTGTATTTGTTTGTGTGGACAGGAGGGGGAGCGGTGGGTGTGATGTGGTGTGGTGTGGTGTGGTGTGGTGTGGTGTGGTGTGGTGTGGTGTGGTGTGGTGTGGTGTGGTGTGGTGTGGTGTGGTGTGGTGTGGTGTGGTGTGGTGTGTGCGTAAAACCAGGAGCTTCGTCCGGAACATGTTGAAAAGTACTCACAACAGAACTCTGCTTCAGCGCAATACATTCGGGCATTTGTTTCGAGACAGGCAACCACTACGAACTAAACCTTCTAAATCGTTAACAAACTCGAAATCTACACCATAACAAAAAAAAAAATTGAATGAAAAGCTACCAAACAAAACAAATCAAAAGAAAAATATTATAAAACTACCCCTGTATTGAAACCACTGAGGACCTTCAGTTTTCTTATTTCCCTTACCTCGAGATACCCAGTGAGCCAAGGAACATTAGGATCAGTGTTCTCGACGGTCAGAAGAACGTTCTTCGTCGGCATGACCGTTCCTTCTGGTACCGCCTTGATCCTCACTGGCAAGCGGCCTCCATGGTGCTGTGGAAAATGGAAAAGGGGGGTTAGAAAGTGAGATAAAATTTCCCTTTATCTTCTTTTTTAATTATCTGTTGAATGCTCAATAACACGAGGCTTTTTTCTAATGCTCAGTGAGTCAAGACCAAAATTTCCTTCTACTTTTTAAGCTCCAATAAATGCTTAATCGGGTGATCTTTTCTTTACATCATATGCTCAATCAAACGAGACCAAAATTTCCTGTTTTTTTTTTCCTTACTGCATACACATTGCACGAATTATACTGTAAGAGTTTGTGATTGTTGTGATGAAGGAAACTATGAATAACATTGCATATTTGGGAAGAATTTAGCGATACTGAGGAAGCCGTATTAAATTTAGAAATATTGGAATATCTCGGAATAAGAAAAGGCATTTTGGAAGTAGTCCTTGTTGCTGGGGAAGCCATAATAAAGATACAAGAATTGCTGCAGAGGATTATAATGGCGTTGGTGGGAAAACTTGACTGTAAAAAAGGTCGGAAGTATTTTATTGGCTATTCACACATAAAACAGTGATTGACAGGGAACTATGCTATTGAAAATTATAAGCCATAATACAAGTCTGATGTGGTTTCTACTTCGTCTTTCGCGAACTAAATACTGTCGTCAGTTTCGCTTATTCGTGGAATTGTAAAGGGTGTTGTTCCATCTTGTAACTGAAGATATACATCAAAATATAATAATAACGGACGGGAATCACTTACAAACAACGAAAAATAAAGAAATCAACCAAAAGAAAAAATGCAAATAAATCCAAAACCTTCTTTTTAAACTCTATATCAAACAAACAAAAGACAATAAACAAAACCTCATCGCAGTACCTTGAGGATGTACCTCCATCCTTCCTCATTGAAAACGCCCTTCTGCAGGATATCCTTGGCCTCCTCGATAGCCTCCTCCGTCACGACTGGTCCCACGAGCCAACGCTTCAGGATGTACTGCAGACCGAAGAAAACGGTGTAGGGGAACCTGGAGAACGAGGGGAAACGGATGATAAAAGAGACAGGGTAAAGGATAGTGATGCTGCAATTTATAGATTAGGAAATCGTGGTGATTGAGCAGTAAAAAAAAAAAAAAAAAAAAAAAAGATAACGGGATGATTGAAATGGTGGAATAATGGATGTAGGATGAATACGATTTTAAGGTAAAACGATGAAATACCAGAAACAAAATAATAGACCAGGGATATAATAATAATGGTTAAAAGAGAGACTGGACTGCTAACGGCTGTTCTTTGGACTTTGGCCCTGTTTCATATTTCACTGGACTCGCCAGCTCTTTATCTTTCCCAATCAAAAAAATGACCGACTGTAATGTCTTCCAAGACGCTTGGCTTGCGACAATTTACTTTTTAGGATTACCCGGTAATGGTTGCAAAACTACTTCAAGAGGATTCACACTCCACAGAACATGGGAAACGCAAATGGTAAACTAGATTTGGTCCAAATGCAAATTTATTTATTTCTCACACATATCATGTTCTTAAACGCTACATAATTACACAGTCGACATAGTACACGCGCATAAAGACGTATGAAGCTCATTTAACATCTAACATGCCATTCAATTATTCAACGCACATATAAACATGCAGGGTAGTACTGCACCATAAAAGTAATCATACTTTACGGTCCCTGAGAAAAATCTTAAAGGCAACCTTGATATCAAACACCAATCTTACAGTACTGTGTTGCAGTCTTGGACCTACATACGCGTACTTGAACTAAAATAAACACCTGTAAGATATATTACAAGTAAATACTATGAAACACACTGCAACACAACACAGAGATATCCCTATAGTAAATTGTACTATCCTTGAAAACGCGTAGATAAGTACACAGACTGCACAGACTGTAAGAATCACTACCAACCACACGAACATCAATAAATAAGAATATCGACATTATAAACAACTGAAACCCACATATGCACTACATACCACACCCAAGCAGACACTTTCTTTTCAAGCACCAACCCTGACGGTAACACACAATGCCCTATTAATTTAGCTTAATTTCTTCTTTCCATCTTCATTGTGTTAATCATAGGAGTTTCATGTAACGCCAAATCACCCAGCTGATTACAAATCCCGATCGAGAAACTGGTATCAGTGGACTGCATATTATATCTACTGTTAATGGATAGCAGTATTCCTCAATAAGAATTTCTAAGCCGTTTTATCCCAGATCACTTTCTCTATGAGGGTGTTACACCAGAGTTTCATGAGAATGTCAAGCGATTACTCGGGCCTCTGTCCCTTCGGCGTTCAGGCAAAGACAAACAAACCTCCGTCTTGTTTGTTTTGGCTTTTTTTTAACGCTGAAGAGCCGCTGATGTCTACAAATTCTGACTTACGGCGAGAAAAGCAGAGGCCAGGGAGATCACTGGATGCCCCTCCTAATTATCGACAGTTACGTCACAAATAATCGGTGTCCGCGTACGAAAACTGTGGTATCTGGACACCAAATGTATTCCTGCAATACTAAATTCGTTCGTATCTGTAATTCATACTAACTAGAATGTTGTATAAAGTAATAATAATGAGAGACTGGCGATTATATAATAGTAATATGCACACATATGTGTGTGTGTGTGTATGTGTGTGTGTGTGTGTGTGTGTGTGTGTGTGTGTGTGTGTGTGTGTGTGTGTGTGTGTGTGTGTGTGTGTGTGTGTATATATATATATATATATATATATATATATATATATATATATATACAGAGAGAGAGAGAGAGAGAGAGAGAGAGAGAGAGAGAGAGAGAGAGAGAGAGAGGGGGGGTGAGAGAGAGAGGGGGGAGGAGAGAAAGAGGGGGAGGTAAAGAGACAGACAAAAACAAAATTGTGAAGTATGACAAGAACAAGGTAATGCGTAAATAATAACAGGCACACACTGTTATCATCACACACTTACAAGTTTAATTTTTCTATCACTCAAGGCCTTGTGATGTAAATGATAATTATCTTCCTAATTAACGTATAGAGTAATTTATCATTATCCTATTGACCCTAACACGAAGCCCTATGAGTACATACGGTTAAAAATTAGTAACATCAGCCTGACTATTCTTATTAAGGCTGCTAGTAACTTTGTACCTGTAGCATCTTCCTCTTTACTCTCTCATTATAAGTTACCGGAAATTTTCTATCGTAAACTCCAGCAGCATCCTATGCGCTTACATTTAGGCTACTGCAACCCTGCAATTGAAAACCTGTAGCGTCATCCTATAAATGTTCAGCTATTAAAACTTGCAGCAAAATTTTGTCCTTCTGTTATAAATACTTTAAACTTCTTGCGCCATCCGATATATACTCTGCTACTGAAAACCTGCTATTGACATCTACAGTTGTATCCTATGCATTCACTCTTATGTTACTGAGTACCTGCTGTTGAAAACCGTCACGTCATCCTAATATACGCTTAGCTATTTAGAAACCCGCAACTGAAACTTGGGTAATTTTCTATATTACGTTCGCATGACCGATAACGACGATTTTGGTATCGTTGGATTCCTCTCACTCTATACAATGCAAATAGATAGGTTTTATTGCGCGCTAACCCCCCGTTAGTGACAAACTTGGTCCCGATTGCGGGGGCGACGATGTCGGAGCGCCGGACGTAATATAGAAAATTACCCTAATAATTTAACCTCACAGTGAAAATAATCATAGTTATTCACATGACTTTCCATTGCAGGGGGCTGCGCCCCCTGCGACCCCCCTGAGGGGGGGGGGGGCTGCCGCCCCCCATCCCCCGCCGAGGAAACAAAACCTCCACCACGTATTCACGGCAGGATAGAGCGCACACGAACTAGATGCGGAGCCGATAACCTACAATAACCTAAGATTTTTAAGGTACTAACCTGATTTATTAATGCCGCTAATTACTAGGGAGGGTGCTCCTTTGCCGCAAAATGAAGGAGGCAGGGTGCGTCCGGCAGGAGGTCCTAGGCCGGAGGATACAGCGACGCTGCAGCACACAGGAAGTGATGCAACCTCACATTCAGGTGCTGGCTGCCCGCACCTGCCGCAATCTTTCTCACGACGAAGGAGGCCGTGGCGGAAGCACATATCTAGCATTTTTTCTTGGCTAATGGCAATCTCGCGCAGAAAATCCGTCTCGGAGTACGAGCACCCTCCACACTCGGCCATCGCGGCGACTATGACTGACTTCTGAACGCGACGGTTATTTCGGTTAGGAATACGAATGTCGTTATTCCAGAGGAAGGGAAACTCGACTTTGAGGCCATCGGTGTAACATCGAAAAAGGCGCAAAACCCGCTGACGAGGGCGGGCCACCGTGTTTATCCTGATTATACTACAATCGTCTCTATATACAATGCTGACTATAATAAGGTTAATATGCTGATTCAGTGAGAATCTTACGAGGTAATACGCCCCCTGCTCCGACATCGACGATGATTGTGTAACGCTCTAGCCTGCCGTGAATACGCGGTGGAGGTTATGTTTCCTCGGTGGGGGTTGGGGGGCGGCAGCCCCCCCAGTGAGGGTCGCAGGGGGCGCAGCCCCCTGCAATGGAAAGTTATGTGAATAACCATGGTTATTTTCACTGTGCGTTATATTATTAGTGCTATTTAACCCGCATTTCCCCCGGAACCTTTCATGCCCTCCCCTGCTATCGGGGCCAAGTTTGTCGCTAACGGGGGGTTAGCGCGCAATAAAAACTATATATTTGCAATGTGGAGAGTGAGAGGAATCAAACGATACCAAAATCGTCGATATCGGTCATGCGGACGTAATATAGAAAATTACCGAAACTTGTACCATCATCCTTTACACTCACATCTAGAGTACTGCAAACCTGCCATTGATAACATCCTAATATACGTTCAGCTATTTAGAAACTTGCTATTAAAAACCCGTCGCCCCATTCTGTACATTCTCCGGCAATGGCTACTGAAACAGTATCAAGAACCCATAGCCTCACCTAATTTTTTTTTTCCGACTGGGACTACAATAATCGCAACCCCCCCCCCCAAAAAAAAATAGAAAACAGTTAAAAAATATAAATGTAAAAAGAAAAAAACAATATGGATAACCTGCTACAAAGCCCTAGGTGGCTATCTTCTTCCGACTGAAATCTGTGTATATTTTCTTCGCTGCAGGACATTATTAGGATATAAGGAGAACGTTAGGGTATTAGGACATCATTACAATATCTATAGGGCATTGTTAGGATATCGATAGGACAACGTTACGACATCAGGACATCGTTAGGATATAATTAGGACATCGTTAGGATATAATTAGGACATCGTTAGGATATAATTAGGACATCGTTAGGATATAATTAGGACATCGTTAGGATATAATTAGGACATCGTTAGGATATAATTAGGACATTGTTAGGACATCGCCTCACCTGCCCCCGCGAGACTCGAAGTAGGAGTAGATAATTGTAGTTCCTGGAGGATACTGGCGGTGGTGGCCGACCTGCGGGCAGAGGAATGGTCATTAAGGTTGAGTTTCCCTTCCTTGTTTGCATATTTACTTTCTCTCTCTCTCTCTCTCTCTCTCTCTCTCTATCTATCTATCTATCTATCTATCTATCTATCTATCTATCTATCTATCTATCTATCTATCCTCTCCCTCTCCCTCTCCCTCTCCCTCTCCCTCTCCCTCTCCCTCTCCCTCTCCCTCTCCCTCTCCCTCTCCCTCTCTCTTGTCTCTCTGCATCTTTTGTTTTTCTTTTTTTCTTTTATATACCTACTGTCCATCAATCTATCCACACACGCACATTTGTATAAATATATGTATCCAGTAGAATATATATATTTGTATATACAAATATAGATAAATGAATAAAAAATATAAACATATATATCATTTATATTCAAAATCCCTTCATAACCCTGGCGTCGTTGCGGATTCTCGTTGTCATAGCAACGGCGACGCAAAACAAGTGTTCGGATGATGTTTTGCAATTTTGTTTTACTCACATACTTTTCATCTTATAGAATCCATTATCATTTACTCTTCTTTAATCGTGAACTACTGAATGAAACTATAGTCAAAACATATATCAAGGACGTAAAATTGTGGAAAAGATATAATTTATTGTCCCTGTTTTTTTCATTCAAGCCTTATCACTGCCACTGATTAAATCTTTACTTCAGTCTTGATGATAATAATATCTAATGACAGTCACAGCGTGAACCAGACTTTGGGGGAAAAACAGTCACGGTGGTTTTATGTCAGGAACTCTGCCGCAAGGGTTCAGAGAACCATCACCCCAAAGGTTGCTGACTTTCCTATCCTCGGACCGTGGTAGGACTCGAACTGGCTCCCTTCAAGGCTCTCCTGAAGGTCCTAAGATGAACCCTCGCGTCACCACTTTGCCACGGAGAAACCAAACATAAAGGATATGCAGTGGAAATGATACTAATGATAATAGTTGAGAATAAATTGACATCGTTTTCTAAACATCCTTTCCTCTTCACATATCGGACACCAAAGTACGGCATTTGAAAGAAAGAATTAAAGATGCTAGTTTTCAAACGAAACGTATTGTTCTGTAAGTGAATAAGCATCCCGAAGCACACAGAAAAATGTGAATGAATCGAACGAACCACAAAAAACATGATATAATTGCCCGTATCATGAATAAGCACCAATGAAAATCTTTAAGGAAACGAACATATCACAT
>NC_091575.1:27518134-27520634 GCF_042767895.1 Penaeus vannamei
CTATGTTATTTTGTGCTTTTCTTCTTTTTTACTCTTTTTCTTATTTTCTGTGCTAGTCATGACTGCATTTCACTCTGCTCTTCGTTGCAAGTTGTCAAGGTCTCGTGCACCCCAGTCTTTTGAAGCAAGATGCTGCGTTGTACTTATGTTTTTCCCATGCTTCGTCTTAGACACTTGGTGGGCCTCTTCAGCCTAAGTCTGGAAGTTGACGGCCATGGTACAAACTATAAGGATTTATCTATTTTCCGATCTATCAATTGTGAAAGAGAGAGAGAGAGAGAGAGAGAGAGAGAGAGAGAGAGAGAGAGAGAGAGAGAGAGAGAGAGAGAGAGAGAGAGAGAGAGACAGAGAGAGACAGAGAGAGAGAGAGAAAATGAGAGAGTATGGCGTGCATATAAACATGACTACGTGTAAAACCATTAGCTCAAGATAGCGCCTTCACAGCCAAGCCAACCTTTCTTGTGCCATATGCGTCTGCCTGCTTGTGTTCCAAAACCAAGCCAATATGACGGTTAAAGTCGACCTATTTTGACCCGCAGGACTCCTGTCGCCGTCACCCCGTCAAGACCCGCACTCGGCACCGTTCCCAGCCTCGTAACAAGGTCTAAATAAGTACTTACTACTACTTACTACTTAAACAGACCTTGCCTTGTAGAATGCGCCTATCAGTTGTCTGCCATGAGTCGTACGCTAACTACCATTGCTTTTTTTTATCAATTCACAGTCTTTTACAGTGAGAGAGAGAGAGAGAGAGAGAGAGAGAGAGAGAGAGAGAGAGAGAGAGAGAGAGAGAGAGAGAGAGAGAGAGAGAGAGAGAGAGAGAGAGAGAGAGAGAGAGAGAGAGAGAGAGTGGGGGGGGGCGAGATATATATATGAACACACACACACACAAGCACACACACACACACACACACACACACACACACACACACACACACACACACACACACACACACACACACACACACACACACACACACACACACACACACACACACACACACACACACACACACCTCACCTCCTTGAAAAGTTTGCATGCATATGTATGTGTGAAACTGAATGACACATCTAATTCTTTATGTTTATTTGTATATTATATGGTCTTTCTCTTTGAAACAAAATACTGTAAAATATTCTCTGTAATATGTTTCTGTTTAGTATATCAACTGTACAGAACTGCAAATACAGAGGTTAATGAAACATAGAATGACAGTATACTTCAATACAATACATTAATGTTTGGTTATACTAAACACTGTATTATGAATAATTTTCACAAGTTTTTCAACAAACAAAGATTTCATTTAAATGCTTAACACATTTTTGAAATGACATAATACTGCATAAAATACAACAGTGATCAATGATTTACAACAAATATGTATTTACCTCATACATGTTCGTGTGTGTGTGTGTGTGTGTGTGTGTGTGTGTGTGTGTGTGTGTGTGTGTGTGTGTGTGTGTGTGTGTGTGTGTGTGTGTGTGTGTGTGTGTGTGTGTGTGTGTGTGTGTGTGTGTGTGTGTGTGTGTGCAAATTGTATATTAATGTTAAACTTAAAGACCCTTTATATTGTAACTAACTGACAGATCAGCAGTAATATAAGGTAATTATTTATTTGTCTCATTATTATTTTATTAATTCATTACCTTAGTAATACTTCTACTTACAAGTCTTGAACAATGCAATTATAAATGTTATCTACCTAAACTTCCTCCCTTTATCTTTATAATCACAATATATAAAGAGAGAACATCTGATTTACATGCTAGGTAAAATATAAAGGGATCATTTTCCATTATTGTTTAAATGTTCTATCATTTTCTTTGTTATTTCAAATCTAAATATCCAAAATCAATAAAAATTTGTTAAGTGAATGTTGGGTATCTTTTATAATCTACTAAATTTGGAGATTAAGCAAAAAATGAATAAAATAAAATGAATGAATATTTGTCTAGGAGAGGGTAGGGTGTGTGGTACGTGTACATATGCATATGCATGTGTGTGTGTAATATAAGTGTGTAAAAGTATGCATAGATGGACAAAAAAAAATATCAATGTGAATATAGATACACATATATTTTTGGATATTTGGATTTTGATGGTTTAACAATTACAGAACATACACAACATAAAACAGTATTATTCAAAACAAAAACAATATTAGCAATTGATTATAACACTGATTTTTAAATTGATGAATAAGCATTTTATCCGATATTATTAATTCATTTCACTGAACAAAAGGAAAAACTGTATTACTACTTGGCAGATATTTCCAAAGTCCTACCATGGTACTCCTTACAAAGTAAATAAAAATAAATTGTTTACTGTAATTATTTCTCTCAAACTTTTACTTCTAATATTAATTTCTGCTACAGCAAACTTTGTGTAAATACTGTGTGCTTACGTTATTTCATATTATGTTATTGGATGTAGCATTAGAAATATCTTTTTCCATTCAAATATGTACCTTTTTTTTCTTCCCTTAAGTTTGTC
>NC_091575.1:27525634-27538134 GCF_042767895.1 Penaeus vannamei
CGACTTTATCAAGAAAATGTTCTGATGTGGGCCATAGTGCTGTCCCTAATAGCTTCCTAAAGCCAGCTCTGTCACCAAAGGTTTTCTGAAGTAACCCATGAATTTCTGCAGCCATCTTGTTGGCCTTAAAGCAGAATGTGGTGAAGGTTCCTTTATCCATGAATTCCACTATTGCAAAACTAATGAACCATCAAAATAAGACATTACAAAAATAAACCTAACTCAACATGTACACTTACATATATGGCAAGCAGTCTGGAAGACTAGGCACCCTATTTCAGATTGTTTTGTAATCTTTTTATATAGTTTTTGGTTTCCTCACTTTAAAATCTTGAGGTCAGATAACTTCCTGTCCATTTTTACAGCCAAACTTGCAGTTGGAGGGTTATAAGGTGGGGTGGTACTTATTCCCTATAGTAAAGGTTATTATCAACTAGAATATCTAATTATTCCTGTCAACACAATAGTCCCCCAAATAATTTCAAGCTACAAGTGTACATGGAAAGGGGGGAGAGGTATGGTAATGCTGAAACACATAGAACATTTGCTCCCATACATGATCACCCTATAATAATATCACAATTTATTATTTTGCAATCATTGTGATAAATCAAGCGAGTTCTAGGTCATGGAAAAGTGACTAGATTATTAAATGTTAAGGAAGGCCTTTGGAAAATTTTCCATTGATGCCAACATGGCTTGCACATACATCCACATACATTGTGATTTTAGTTTATCAATTTTGTGTACACAAGAATAGTCACCAAGGACTCCACTCCTAGTCCTATTATCTTAGCCATTTAACCTTGTCTGATTTTTCAGAAAGTGTTAGATTTCATCTTTATTAGTATTAATGCTGTTAATAGCATTAGAATAATCATAATCATAATCATAATCATAATAATAATAATAATAATAATAATAATAATAATAATAATAATAATAATAATGATGATGATAATGATACTGACAGCACTGATGATAATCATAATAGTCAAAATTATAATAAATTATCATAATAGTAATATCAATATCAATAATGAAGAGGATGATAATGATGATAGTAATAATAATAATAATAATCATTATTATCATCACCATCATTATCATTAAGGACTTGCAGGACCATGTATGTGTAAACAAAATTTAAAAAACAAAGCTACAGTTGATAGTACATGGTACCTGAACCTGACAGCAAATGCATAACAAAGGCGCTATGACTCAGAAAAACAAAAACAAAAGGACTATCAAATTCTTTAGTTAACTGCAAAACTACAAAACATATTAGTATGTATCAATGTATTACAGCTATTTCATTCTATTCTTAAGCTACTTTATTTTGGTATAAAATAACATCACCCATGACAAATAAATGAAAAAAATATATATTATATATACAATGCTCCACAGAAGTGATTTTAAAGATTAAGATTTAGTTTTAATTCCATTTGTTACAATGGATATTCTTTGCTGTGACATATTGTCTGTTTTATTATGCTTCCAAATCTTCCCCTGTGTGCAAGGAATGGCCAGGGTTACCATTCACTGGCCAGGCATGGGATTGAATGCAGGTCTGCAAGATTGCTAGTCCAACAAGCTACCCGCTGCATCAGCACACCACTCAGCAAGTGACTAGAGTCCAATCTGAATACCAGATTATAACACAAACAACTGACTTTGTGGATGATGTAACACATAAACTTCTATATTCTTTTCACTCATGAGACTTCTTTTCCAACTTTGGACAATTTTTCATGTAACAGAAGAAGCAAAGACACTGATTCCACTGAGACAAAATATTGTATACAGTAGATTCTCCACTACTTTCTAACAGAAGTGGGCATCATGGCCAAATTTTCTTTCTATCAAACGCATGACTAATACATAGAACGTATTCGTAAAACTTCCCACTTTTTAAAATCTCATCTTCCCCCCCCCCAAAAAAAAAGTAAAACACAAATATCTAGCTGATGATTGTATATTTACAAGTTTATACTCTAATACACCCCTCAGTAAACCATATAGCCTTAAAATGTTTTCAATATATGCCTAAAAAATAAACAGTCTCAACAACTGTTGTGCAAATGGTGAAAGGGACAAATGTGATTTTAAAAAGTATTAATTTGTACATATCTATATCTTCCATAAAACATGAAATGAACACTGCACTTCTAGGATTACTTTTTATGAATATTTCTTCATTTCAAAAGTATTATGACTAGAGGAGAAAAGTGCTTCATTTTACCAGGAAACTTGTATTCCCAACTTTTTTCACTTAAAAATAAGGTTTCCACCAGATAACACAATGCTTTTAGTGTTAGCAATGAGGGATTAATTTGGTATATTTGCTTTCATTCTTCATTTGAATGGGGACAATCTTGTCTAGAATAACGGAGATGGATTTTTGTGTTAAAAGATGGATAGATGTCACGAAGGATAGTTCCTGTCTAAAACGGAAAACCCTGAAGCTGCAAGTTGTCTTTTAGGCAACTACTGAGAAATTTCACTCTGACACCATTCTCTCAGAATAATCATTTGCACCACATCTTTTGTTTTTTTCTTTAATACTTTCTCTCTGTCTCTGTCCCTCTCTTTCTCCCTTCTTTCTCTCTCTCTCTCTCTTCCCCCCTACTCTCTCTCTCTCTCTTTCCCTGTACACACACACACACACACACACACACACACACACACACACACACACACACACACACACACACACACACACACACACACACACACACACACACACACACACACACACACACACACACACACTCACTCACTCACTCACTCACTCACTCACTCACTTACTTACTTACTTACTTACTTACTTACTTACTTACTCACTTACTCACTCACTCACTCACTCACTCACTCACTCACTCACTCACTCACTCACTCATTTACTAATTCTGAAATCCTCCTCCAATACAACTAAACCAACCATTTATTCACACAGTCTCTCAGTACCTCTTATGACAGACTGCCTACTCTTCTGATCCTCTAGAAGCTGGTGGTGGGTTGAGGCTTTGATGGGGGGGAGACGCTCCCAGGCCCCGTTTCTTTTGGGCTTCTGGCTCCAATGGGTGAGCTGGTCCACTGGGGGGGATCTGATGGCGCTGGCATCGCCAGAGTTGACACCTTCACTGGCCGCCACTGAGCTTTGCTGGGTGAGGGCGTGAGGTGGTTTGCCCCCCTGCCTGGCGACACCGATTTTGAGCTGAAGGGGGGCACAACAGGAGGGGATAGTTCCATCACAGGAAGCATCAGAAGTAGTTGCTACAGGCCCTGTCACCACTGTCGACGTCTTTGGTATGGTGCTGCTGGTTGACGAGGCTGGTTCCTCACTCACCTTACCTGAAGTTACCCGGCTTTCAACACCGTCATCTGCCTGCAAAGAAAAAGGGTGGAAAATTAGTTGGGATGTTTTGCAGTTAATGAAAGATATGAAAGAGAGACCAAAATATTTTGCAGGTTCCATTATTTGGTAAGAGGATACAATAGCAACACCCCCTACATGCAAATTTCAGTTTAAAAATAAATTCAGTTACTCTATAATAATGGAAACTGCATTTTTTTTCTTTTTTCTTTTTTTTTTTGGCCAAGAAACATGAAACAAAAAAAAGAAAGTAGAGAAACTACAAAGTTCAGGAAGTGACAATATTTAGAACTCGGTAACGCAAAGAATTTGGAAAACGGTCAAACAAATCATTTGCGTTTTCAACCAATTATTTTCACTGCTAAGGATCAAATCTCTGCTCAGCAGGGGCGAATCCCGAAGTGTAATGATTAACTCTTTTGCTTAATGCCCTGCTGTTTGGTGATGAAAAAAAAAAAAAAAAAAAAAAAAAAAAAAAAAAAAAAAAAAACTTTTAGTATGCTCTCATATACAAAACATATCATAATACGGCATATAAAATTATTATACAATGCCCCAACAAGTAAAAACTACCTCCTTTACTTCTGGGGTATCAATGTGAAATTTTGTGCGATATCAACAACTTTTTTATGCACAAGAAGGGGATCTGCCCCTGTGTCTAAGACAACAGTCAGGGCATGCATAACACCAAGGGCAGATCTGATGTGCAAGAAGAGAAGGGAGGGGAAAAGAAACAAACAATAATAATAAATAAATAAAAAAGATAAAAAAGAACAGTAATAGGAATAATAAATACAATAATAATAATAGTAATGAAAATAAGAAAAAAAGATCCAAGCCTTGTAAACTATGTAACCAGAAAATAACACATGGCCTCTAATACTAAACACTGCCACCTCTTGTCAGCGTGGAGAGGGCTGGTGTCAAGTCTTCTAGATGCCATCTCGTCTTCTGAGTTGGTTCCGGTGCTTGTCTACTGTCTTGTCTCTATCCTCCATGCCTCTGAGACGGGTCTACAGCTTCTTTGGCAGCGAATTTCAAACCTTGCATCTTGGCTGCCTACCGATGTGGACACTAAAAGTTTGGGGTATGGCCACCTTCTCTTTTTTTTTTTTTTTTTGCTTTTTTTTTTTTTTTTTTTTTTGCTTTTTTTTGCTTTTTTTTTTAATTGACTGAGAAAGGAGCAGCTAAATTTTGGAGTTTGTAAATGAACAGCAAGAAATCAAATTTGTTTTTTCTTTATTGTTGTGAAGCAAGAAAGAAATAATCTATGTCGTCTTTTGGTGAAAAAAATAGTGACGATCCATAAGTCTACAAAAGCCAAGACTACAGTTTCATGCAAATACAGTACATGCTACACCAGGTCACTGATGACAAGACTAATGGTCTTTTTCCATTCATTGCTGCACCTTATCTGTACTGTACTATTAATTATTATGGCATAATTGTCAAAGCTAAAATTTTTTGGATGTACAAGTGGTGCAGCAACAAGGGTCAAGAACCTTCAAGTGATTGTGGACAGCATTGCCTAGCAAAACTTCAACACATGAGGAAAAGTTGAAAGAGATTCTGATGTTATGATGACAGTGAATTGATTTCTAATCATTCTAGCTGGGAAGCCAATCAATATCTTTGGAAGAGCTTCACATCTTGTAAGTGATAATGGTGATTCTCCACTGACTGAGAACGTAGTTATTGTAGTGGCAAAGCCGTTCACAAACTTCACAGTGAATACCATATGGGGATATGATGCCTCACAGAAAACTACAGCTACTACTGTTTAGGTTTTTATCCATCCCCAACCATATCTAAGTAAAGCTAAGAATGAAGATATGACTGACTAGCCGTAGCTTCTCTGTGACACACCATGGCTTATAGTCAGTGAGCTAATGGGCTTGAGGCAACGATTGCCAGACGTGAGAGAGTAGGTGGCCGCCCACACAAACCGTAACACGTACCGCACTAGAAGAGCCCGGAGGAGGGCCAAGGGAGCCCCTGGGGCTGCCCCCCCCTCTCGGCTGGGACAAGCCACCAGGGGGAGTCCCTGGATGAGAGCCTGGGCTAGATACCCCAGGGTCTGCCAACTGAGGCTGTGCACCCGAGATCTGCCCCTGGACGGGCTTGGGGCCAGTGGCGGAGGAGTCCCGATGGAACTCTGGCGGCGGAGGGCGCTGTATCCAGTTGTACTGCCTCTTCTCAACCGGCACTCCCCATCTCTCCAACTCTATGTACTGTTTTCGTGAGACAATTAGACCAGTTTTCATAAATATCAATAATTGGAAGGACCTGCAACATCAAAACCCATGCGTTATCAGGAAGATGCCTGCATTACCTGACCTCAGCCAACCCCGCAGCAAACTGGAACTTGTTGTGGAGACTGAAAATATTGCCAAGATATGTCACGTATGTCATTAATGTAAGAAATGAGTATGGGCTAAGGGGGTGGGGGTAGGGGTGGGGGTAAGGAGATGATTCACGTGGTCAGACAGTACGGGACAACACACCCAGGCAAGCAAGGTGCTCTTTAGGCTCACTTACTTGGTTTTTGAGAGAAGAGTAACAGTCCTTGCACACGACCACTGAATGCCCGTTGTCCACTACCATGCCTCCAGGCGGTCGGTTGTGTTCTTTCAGGAAGGGGTAGTCCTGGGGAAAGAAGGTGGCTGTTAGGCATACAGTTTAAAATTTGATACTTTTTTATTAATACTTTCTATCAATGTCGGGATATCTGGCATTTACTCTAAAATTAAGCATCAGAAATAAAATTAATATATAATTTTGAATATCTTTCAATTTGTAATATCTGACATCAAATTTCAAATAAACTAGTATCAGCTATCTATTTTTCATTTTCATATCTAATATCTATATCATGTTAATCTAACCTGATAAGCATGTTTACATAATCTGTCAATTATGAATATGATAATCGGATTACTAATATTCTAAACTAAAGTTCAATGGTTAGCTCTAAACAGTTTACAGTATAATAGTCGACCTGAATACAAACAAGCGACAACAGGAGTGTGACAAATCCCTTTTATCTAACCAGGATATTTATATAGAAAGACTTGAGTATATATTGCTCTTCCAAACATGCTTATAGTACATGAAATTTAATTCACAGGAGATAAGTAACACTTGTCGACATGTTACGAAAACAATGAAACGGATACTGGGAGTAATGATATTGGTCGAAATGCAACTTGTCAAAGCTCGTATCTGTTAAGTACTATTCAGGTATATCGACTTGACTTGCGGACATTGCCATGGGCCAAATAAATGGAAAGGAAAAAGATTTAGCATTCTAAGAAAATATCTAATCCTTACGAATACATAATGTAGTGTTTTTTTCCCATTATTCTACCATGTCATATAATAAAAATAATTTGAACTCTATAATCTAATGTCATTCAGAGCTTTCCAATCCCATTTAAAATTTGTGAAAACATATATATAATGGTTATAATAATAATAATAATAATAATAATAACAATAATAATAATAATAAAGATTATATGCTAATCATAATAATAATAACAGTAAGTATAATTATAATAATGATAATGAAGTTAAAACTAACAAAGAATAATAATAATGATAATAATTATAATAATAATAATAATAATAATAATAATAATAATAATAATGATATTAACAATCATAATAATAATAATAATAATAATAGCCATAATAATAATAATAACAATCATAATAATAATAATAACAATCATAATAATAATAATAACAATAATAATAGCCATAATAATAATAATAATAATAATAATAATAATAATAATAATAATAATAATAATAATAATAATAATAATAATAATAATAATAATAATAATAACAACAACAACAACAACAACAACAACAATAATAATAATAATAATAATAATAATAATAATAATAATAATAACAATAATAATAATATTATAATTAATAATAATAATAATAAAAAAAAAATAATAATAATAATCAATAATGATAATAATCAATAATAATAATATCAAAAATAATAATAATAATAATGATAATGATGATAAAAATGAAAATAATGATAATGATAATGACAATAATAACTGACTAATAACAGTAACAATGATAATACTCTGGTAATATTCGAACTTTAGAAAAACTTAAAAATAGAAACAACAAACAAATGAACCAAGAAGGCTTTTGAAAGATATCACAAAACTTAAAAACAATAGATACAAAAAGAAATGGTTACAACGAAAAAAAAATCTATACGTGAAAAAAAAATTAAAACAAACAAAAGAGAGCAAGAAATACAAGAAAAAGACAACCAGTCAAATCCAGAAACTGTTTACATCCAAAGAAACAGCTTAAAAAAAGGAAGAAAAAAATCCATACTTAAAAAAAGAAGAAAAGAGAAGAAGAAAAAAAACTACGATATCAACAAATACCAAAACTTCTACAACCAAAGAAACCACATCAAACGTTTTAAAAAAGAGCAAAAAAAAACAAGAAGAAAAGGAAAAGTTAGTAGCCCCGCGGCGTTGGAAGTGGAACCTGTGGGATCTAAAATAACCCGGCACTCGCTGTGCATGTGGCTGCTCCGCGCGCCCGCCCCTGCCACACGTCATGCTAATAGGGGGAGGGGGTGGAGGGTGATGGAGAAGGGGTGAAGGGTGATGGGGGAGGGAGGTGAAGGGGGTGAAGGGGTGAGAGGTTCAGAAGGGTGAAGGGTGATGGGGAAGGTCGGAGAGGGGGAGGTGAGGAGGGGGGGTGAAGGGTGACGGGAGAGGTGGGGAAGGGGTGAAGGAGTGAGGGGGTCGGAAGGCTGATGGGGGAGGTGGAGGGGTAGGGGTTTGGAGTGGGAAAATTGGAAAGGTAAAGGGTGATGAGGGAGGTGGGGAAGGAGTGATGGGGGAGGTCGGATAAAGGTGAAGAGTGAAGGGGAAGGGGGTTAGGGGTGGGGAAGTCGGAAGGGTGAAGAGTGATGAAGGAGGTGGGGAAGAGTGGAGAAGGGTGAGGGGTTAGTGGGTCGGAAGGGTGAAAGGTGATGGGGGAGGTCGGGACGGGGTGAAGGGTGATTGACAGGGGAGGGTTAGGAGGGGAAGTCGGAAGGATGAAGGGTGATAGGGGAGATGGAGAAGGGTGAAGGAGGAGGTGGGGAAGGGGTGAAGGGGCTTGGAGGGGGTGAAGTGTAGCGGTGGGGTAAGGGAGCGAAATGCGGGGAGAAGGTGAGAGAGGACGATTCTATGGGGTAGAAATAGGCATTCAGGTTAGCCATCTCTGCACGCATATAAACGAGGTGTGTGTGTGTGTGTGTGTGTGTGTGTGTGTGTGTGTGTGTGTGTGTGTGTGTGTGTGTGTGTGTGTGTGTGTGTGTGTGTGTGTGTGTGTGTGTGTGTGTTCTTGTGTCCAGACACACATAAACAAACATATAATACATATTCACACACACACACATACATATACATGTACTTGCACACACACACACGCACACACACACACACACACACACACACACACACACACACACACACACACACACACACACACACACACACACACACACACACACCGTTCATTTACCTGCCCTGAATGCCTATTTCTATCCCATAGAATCGTCCTCTCTCACCTTCCTTACTCTTACCCCCCCCCCTTAGCTCCTTATCCGCAGGACCACTCGCATCCCCCCCCAAGAGAGAGAAAATAAAGAAAGAGAAAGAGAGAGAAAGAGAAAGAGAGAGAAAGAGAGAGAGAGAAGACAGAGAGAGAGAGAGAGAGAGAGAGAGAGAGAGAGAGAGAGAGAGAGAGAGAGAGAGAGAGAGAGAGAGAGAGAGAGAGAGAGAGAGAGAGAGAGAGAGAGAGCAAACGAGTGCGAAGAACGATGAAAAAAAAAGAAGAGAGAGGAAGCGGAGAACGAAAAGAAGACAAAACAAAAGAAACGAGAAAGGAAAGAGAGTCGAAAAATAAAACACAATAAAACTGACACGAAGGAAAACAGACAACAAAACCACTATTGGCGTGACGGCGAAGGAAGAAACACCCCATCTGACTGGGAGGGGGTGAAATCAGGCAGACAGACAGACACAGACAGCCCAGTGTTTAACCCCAACACTACACCGCTGTCTTTTGTTTACATTCCGGCGCCTTTAAAAGCACGTGTGATCTGCTTGCTCAAAGAAGCTACATTCCGGTGAATCTCTTTCTTTTGTTTGTAATTTACGATATGCACGGATGGAGGGACGGGTGGAGGGACGGATGGAGGGGCGGATAAAGTGTGCATGAGCTTACTTGGGGGACTTTGTCATAGATTGTATTCCATGTATCTGTTATTACGACTGTGACACACACACACACACACATACACACATGCACACACATACACACACACACACACACACAAACACACACACACACACACACACACACACACACACACACACACACACACATACACACACACACGAATATATATATAAACTGCATGCACGTACGGCACCGTCAGAAATCGATGCCACGCCTGCAGGAATTAATCAGATAAGAGCTAAAAACACACACTGTCCTTGATAATCGCAGCATGACCTTTAAACTATCCATTTTAGAATCAAGCCATATAAAGAGAATTCCGTAAAAATAAAGTAAATGAAGAAAAATAAACCAGAGAAAATATAAAAAGGAAAACCACGGGAAAATCAGAACCGAAATGTTTAATTCTTTTCGCTCGATTGGCTGCGTTCAAGTCAGAGTTGTTCGTCCGAAACAGAAGAGAAAAAAACACTAACGACTCGGAAAGCGCAAGATAAAAACGACAAAGAAAAAGACATGAAAAAACACCCGATAAAAGAAAAAAGAAGAAGACGTGAATGGACACACACACAAAATATGACGATGAAAAATAATACGAACCATAATAGGAAAATACAACAAAGAAGAAGAAAAAAAGAAGAGACAAGATTAATACGAGGAAGAAAACAAACAGACAAAAAAACAAAAAAAAAGACGACGAACGCAAAAGAAAATATGACGATGAAACATAAACCGAAGCATAAAAGGAAAACAAAAAACGAAGCAGAAGAAAGAAAAAAACGAAGGAAAAAAACACGGAAGAAAATGGAATTTAAAGAAAAGACAGATCTCACGTTTGTCAAATCTTCTGCAACAGTTAGCAGACGCGAATAACTGAATGCAGAAGAGACTGCAAGTCATCAAAGTACACTGTGGAGTAATCCGTTAGTTCCACGAAGTCTGGGAGATTTGGAAAGCCATTTTGATTTTAAACAATAGCATAAAAAATGTAGATGTGAGCTTGGTACAACTTTTGCTTACTTATCTATTTGTCTGTCTATCTGTCTGTTTCTTTTCCTATTCGTTTCCTCGGGCTTGGTACAACCATTTACGTATGCCTGTCTATTTGTCTGTCTCTCTGTCTCTTTCTTCTCCTATTCGTTTCCTCTAAACACCTGGCGCTTAAGAGAGCAACAGTTGGGTGAAGGAGAGGAAGTGAATTATATTTAATCAATGATAATATATCGTATTATCTTGGTCTGTTGGTACAGGTCTCTCGAAGCCAAACGACTATTTTTTTCTCGTTCATAAAATGTGTGATTTCATTACTCACTCTCTCTCTTTCTTTCTCTTTCTTTCTTTCTTTCTCTTTCTTTCTATCTTTCTCTCTCTCTCTCTCTCTCTCTCTCTCTCTCTCTCTCTCTCTCTCTCTCTCTCTCTCTCTCTCTCTCTCTCTCTCTCTCTCTCTCTCTCTCTCTCTCTCTCTGTGTGTGTGTGTGTGTGTGTGTGTGTGTGTGTGTGTGTGTGTGTGTGTGTGTGTGTGTGTGTGTGTGTGTGTGTGTGTGTGTGTGTGTGTGTGTGTGTGTGTGTGCATGCTTCTCTGGCGAAAATATACAGTAGTCAAAACATCTCTTGCGCTGTGACGATATTCATTCATTCATACATTTTCTTATATTAGTCTAAACTTTCTGTCTGTCTGTCTGTCTCTTCCTCTCTTTCTTTCACCCCCTCTCCTCCTCCCGCTTCATCCCCTTCCTCCTCCTCCATCCCCATCTCCCTCTCCCTCTCCCTCTCCCCCTTCTTCATCCCCTTCCTCCTTCCTCTCCCGTTCTCCACCCCACCATCTCCCTCTCCTTCCCCATCCTCCCTCTCCTCCCCATCTCCCTCTCCCCTCTCTCCACCCCACAATCTCCCTCTCCTTCCCCATACTCCTTCTACAACCCGATTTCCCTCTCCCTCTCCCTCCCCCCCCCTCTCCCCCTTCCCCATCTCCCTCTCCCTCCCTCCTACCTCTCCCCTTTCTCCACCTCACCATCTCCCTCTCCTTCCCCATCCTCCCTCTCCCTCCCTATCTCCCTCTCCCTCCCTCCTCCCTCTCCCTTCTCTCCACCCCACCATCTCCCACTCCTTCCCCATCCCCTTCTCCCCCCCTTCCCCCTCTTCCCCTTCAGGAATGCTGAATCCTCCTCAGCCATCACGGTGTCCAGACGCCCATCACTCACGTCAGACAACCAATGCAATTTGATATGTCCTGGCTGACTGATCTGGCATGCGTGGTATTTCTGAAGATTAGCTTATCGAAGAGATTATATTTATCGACATAAATCTAGGCGTGGCTCAACCGAGACTTTCGTTGGGCGTGTGCAGAGCAAGTGACAAATTTACAAATCGAAGGTTTCATTACGAACACACAAATCTCGTCGAGTTACTTTCGTGGCTCGGCGATTCTTTGGGGACAAGGCGACGGTAGTAATGACAAGACAAAGAATAAGAATAACAAGAATACTATTATTACTTCTAATGATAAGAACAGCAGTATTACGTCTACATCTAAACCGGTAATAATGCGGTTAAAACCCATTTATATTTTAGACTTGAGAGAGATAGAGAGAGAGAGAGAGAGAGAGAGAGAGAGAGAGAGAGAGAGAGAGAGAGAGAGAGAGAGAGAGAGAGAGAGAGAGGGGGGGGGGGAAAGAGAGAGAGAGAGAGAGATTGAGAACTTTAGAACTTTAGAACTCCCGATAGGCATCTGAAAAATGAGTAAAAAAAAGGAAGTAAACAACAGGTGTTCGCCAGGTGATGGGGAGGAGTAGGCCCAGGTGCACAACGGGAGACAAGTGTTCAATTGTGTCTAAGG
>NC_091575.1:27555634-27558134 GCF_042767895.1 Penaeus vannamei
TGTGTGTGTGTGTGAGAGAGAGAGAGAGAGAGAGAGAGAGAGAGAGAGAGAGAGAGAGAGAGAGAGAGAGAGAGAGAGAGAGAGAGAGAGAGAGAGAATAGAGACAGAAAGAGAGAACGAAAGAAAGAAAGAAAATGAGAACATAAAAAAAACGGAAATCAGAAAATCCGAAGTAGTGACACACAAACAGATAATAAAAAGCAAAAGAAAAAAGATACAATAAAATACAGGAAGATAAACAGGGCGAGACACAACCATTAAACAGATCAACCGTTGCAAGGACTGCCCTCCCCCCCCCACCCCTCCCCGCCCCCATGACCCTCCCTGACCCTCCTCTGCGCTCCCCTCCACCCCCTCCCTAACCCCCATCCCCCTTCTCCCCCCCTGTCTTGACCCCGCTCTCCCCTCCCCTATTCTCAATTTCCTTCGCACCCCACCCCCCCACGTCACCTCCCATATCCCCCCTTCGTATCCCACCCCTACCTCCTCCTCCACTATCCCCCTACCTTCCCTTTAGCAAACTGGCCTCCCACATCCCCATTCACTTCCCTCCCCTTTCCCCATCTCCACTCAACCCTTCGCCTCTCTCTCCTTCCCCCATCTCCCCCTTCACACCCCTCCCCCTACCTCCCTCCCGCCATCATCTCCCCTCACCTCCCTCCTCCTCACACCCTCCTTCCCCATCCCTCCCTCCTCACACCCCTTACCTCCCACTTCCCCCTTCACACCTCTCCCCTTTCCCTCCCCCCACCTTCACACCCCTCCCTTCCCCATCCCCCCACCTTCACACCCTTCCCTTCCCCCACCTCCCCTTCACAGCCCTCCCTCCCCCCTACCTCCCTCCTCACACACCCTCCCAACCCTCACCTCCCCTTCACAACCCTCCCACCTCCCCAACTTCACACCCTCCCCTTCCCCATCCCCCCCTCACACACCCCTCCCTCCCCCTACCTCCCACCTTCACACCCCTCCCCTCCCCACTTCCCTCCTCACATCCCTCCCTTCCCCCCACCTCCCACCTTCACACCCCTCCCTACCCCCTAACTCCTCCCCACCTCTCCCCACCTTCACACCCTTCCTTCCCCTCCCCACCTCTCCCCCACCTCCACACCCCTCCCTTCCCCATCCCCCCACCTTCACACCCTTCCCCTTCCCCCTACCTCCTCCTCACACCCCTTCCTTCCCCTCCTCCCCATCCCCCCACCCCTCCCTCCCCACCTCCCCCTTCACAACCCTCCCCCCATCCCCACCTCCCCCACCTTCACACCCTCCCCTCCCCCACCTTCACACCCCTCCCCTCCCCACCTTCACACCCCACCCCCTCCCCCCCACCTTCCCTTTGGCAGCCTGGCCTCCCCGCTTCATATTAACCGATTTACCCGTCAATGAACAGCTGAAGTGCGCACCTCGGAGGTTGCGTAAGCACGAGCGACAGAAAAAGAAATTGGTTGTTGTCTTTCTCGTGTGGTTTTATTGTATTATTTGTTTATCCTAATTGATATTTCTCACTTATCTATGTATTTCAAGTGTTGTTGTTATTTATTTTAATTGGTATTTTATATTTATCTATCCATTTCAATTGTTGTTGTTATTTGTTTATCTTAATTTATATTTTTCATTAATCTATTCATTTCAATTTTTGTTATTTATTTGAATTGATATCTTTCATTTATCTATTGATTTCAACTGTTGTTGTTATTTATTTCAACTGATATTTTTCATTTATCTATTTATTTCAACTGCTTGTGTTATTAGTATTAATTGATATTTTTCATCAATATTATTCGGACGAGAGAAAAAGAGTTTGTTGTTGTCTTTGCCGTGTGGTTTTATTGTATTATTTACTCATTCTAATTGATATTTTTCATTTATCTATTTATTTCAATTATAATTCGAGCGAGAGAAAAGAGTTTGTGTTGTCTTTGCCTTCGCCTTGTCCCTTTTCTTGGTTTTGTTTGTTTAAGTGCAAGAAATGTGTTTGATGTCGATGTCTGTTTGTCTGTCTGTCTGTTGCTGTTTTTGTGTGTGTATTTTTTTTCTGTCTGCTACTGTTTGTGTGAGTGTTTTTTCTGTCTGTTGCTGTTTGTGTGTGTGTGTGTGTATTTCTGTCTGTTGCTGTTTGTGTGTGTGTATTTTTTCTGTCTGCTACTGTTTGTGTGAGTGTTTTTTTCTGTCTGTTGCTGTTTGTGTGTGTGTGTGTTTCTGTCTGTTGCTGTTTGTGTGTGTGTGTATTTTTTTTCTGTCTGTTGCTGTTTGTGTGTGTGTTTTTTCTGTCTGTTGCTGTTTGCGTGTGTGTGTTTTTTTTCTGTCTGTTGCTGTTTGTGTGTGTGTGTGTGTTTATTTCTGTCTGTTGCTGTTTGTGTGTGTGTTTTTTCTGTCTGCTTGCTGTTGGTGGGGTGTATTATTTGTCTGTTGTTAAAGTTTTAGTAGTGCAGTATTTATTTCTGTCTGTTGCTGTTTGTGTAAATGCAAAATTTAGACGAAACAAATAAATGTCAAA
>NC_091575.1:27563134-27565634 GCF_042767895.1 Penaeus vannamei
GAAAAAAAACTCATCTTAACGAGAAACAAATAAATAATAAAAACAATGGACCCAAACTACAACAACAACAACAACAATAGCTAGACAAGCGTATGAAAAAAACTCATCTTAACGAGAAACAAATAAATAATAAAAACAATGGACCCAAACTACAACAACAACAATAGCTAGACAAGCGTATGAAAAAAAACTCATCTTAACGAGAAACAAATAAATAATAAAAACAATGGACCCAAACTACAACAACAAAAACAATAACAATTGCAAGACAGAGACAAACGAAACCTAACTTAACGGTATGAGAGTTTAACATTTCATAATTACTTTTTCCTGTTTCTGTTGTCCTCAGCAACTCCGCTGAACGAAGGACAAAAAAACATTCAAAATAGATAATGACAGAATTAATTAATATTAGCGATAATGTGTTTACATCGAAGAAAAACCTTGAGAGAAGAGAGGGGGAGGAGAGAGAAGGCGAAAGGGAGAAGAAGGGGAAGAGGGAGGACGAAAAGGAGAGGAAGAGGAAAGGCGAAAGGAACAATGATAAGGAGAGGGAGAGAGAAGAGAAGGGGAGGAGAAGGAGGGCAAAAGAGAGAAGAAGGGGAGGAGAAGGAGGGCAAAAGAGAGAAGATAGGGAGTGAACGAGGGCGAAAAGGCAGAGGAAGAGGAAGAGGAAAGAGGAAGAGAGAGAGAGAGAGAGAGAGAGAGAGAGAGAGAGAGAGAGAGAGAGAGAGAGAGAGAGAGAGAGAGAGAGAGAGAGAGATAGAGAGAGAGAGAGAGAGGAAGCGAGAAAGAGAGAGAGAGAGAGAGGAAGCGAGAGACAGACAGACAGAGAGGAAGCGAGAGGCAAACACAGAGCGGAAGCGAGAGAGAGAGAGGGAGAGAGAGAGAGTGAGAGAGAGTGAGAGGAAGAGAGAGAGAGAGAGAGAGAGAGAGAGAGAGAGAGAGAGAGAGAGAGAGAGAGAGAGAGAGAAGCGAGAGAGAAAGAGAGAAACAGACTTTACAGAAAAGAAAAAAAACACAGCAAGAGAAAAAACGGCCACAGCAAGAGAAAAAACAAGACACACCAAGAGAGAGAGAGAGAGAGAGAGAGAGAGAGAGAGAGAGAGAGAGAGAGAGAGAGAGAGAGAGAGAGAGAGAGTGAGAAAGAGAGAAAGACAGAGCGAGAGAGAGAGAGAGAGAGAGAGAGAGAGAGAGAGAGAGTGAGAAAGAGAGAAAGACAGAGCGAGAGAGAGAGAGAGAGAGAGCAAGCAAGCGCGCAAAGCGACCTCGGTCCCGCGTCCCCCTAAGCCGGGCACCTCGAGTTAGCGCCCCCTGCACGTCCTCCGACCAGATTATACCGGCGTGTTCCAGCTGGCCGCGACGAGTGCCCACGCGGCGGGCAGACATCCTCAGCTCGTCGGTGGCACAGCTGAGGCGTCTTGGGGAGGGAGGGAGAGGGAGGGAGAGGGAGGGAGAGGGAGGGAGAGGGAGGGAGGGAGGGAGGGAGGGAGGGAGAGGGAGAGAGAGAGAGAGAGAGAGAGAGGGGAGAGAGAGAGGGGAGGGAGGGAGGGAGGGAGGAGGAGAGAGAGAGAGAGAGAAACGAGAGAGGGAGAGAGAGAGAAAACGAAAGAGAGAGAGAGAGAGAGAGACAGAACGAGAGAGAGAGAGCGAGAGAAAGACAGAACGAGAGAGAGAGAGAGAGAGAGAAAGACAGAACGAGAGAGAGAAAGACAGAATGAGACAGAACGAGAGAGAGAGAAAGACAGAACGAGAGAAAGACAGAACGAGAGAAAGACAGAACGAGAGAGAGAGAGAGAGAAAGACAGAACGAGAGAGAGAGAGAGAGCGAGAGAGAGAGAGAGAGAAAGAGACGGAGAGAGAGAACGAGAACGAGAGAGAGAGAGAAAGAGAGCGAGCGAGAGACACAGAGAGAGAGAGAAAAGAGAAAGAGAGGGAGGGAGAGAGAGAGAGAGAGAGAGAGAGAGAGAGAGAGAGAGAGAGAGGGAGAGATGAAGAGAGAAGGAGAGAGGGAGAGAGACAGAGAAAGACAGAGCGAAAGAGAGAGAGAGAGAGGGATGGAGGGGGGGGGGGGGGCTGGTGGCAACACGCTCTGCCAAAAAAAACGAAAACCCTTGTCATCAAACACACGAATGAGATCTTTTTCTGTCTCTTGATTCTCGCACGATTCTTCTTCGTCTTCTTACCAAGAAAGAAAAAAAAAGAATGAAAAAAACACGAATTTGTGCAAACTCACCTCGATCCTGTGTTCGATTTACGAGCAAAAAAAAATAATAATAAAACAAAAAAAAAAATAAAAAAATAAAAAAATCTCTACTCCCCCTCCCCCATTCAAAAAATTCGCCGCTTCTACTTCGTCTTTTGTTTCACCTTTTGTTTTACTTGACCTGCATTACCAGTGGATAAAAAAAAAAAAACATATATACCGGAACACAAGTGAGCAGCGCGTCAATGTGAGTCGTCGAGTCACATAACATGCTAAAAGTGTGATGTTTACTCC
>NC_091575.1:27568134-27573134 GCF_042767895.1 Penaeus vannamei
CTCGAATAAAAATAATAATCCAAGATAATAATAAAAATATCATAATTTACAGTATTTTACGTAGATCCATTAATGCTTCTGGCAATAATGTGCTAATAAATATAATAACGTTATAATGCGTATTTGGGTAATTGTAATAACTTTTACGAAGTGCTAGTGCAAGTTTATAGACATAGGTCTATAGAAGTATTCATTATTAGCATAGGCCTATTCCATTCTAAAGAGGACTGATATTCGTGGGAGAGGGATCTGTTATCTGTTCTGGTAAATATATATGTGCCAGTGATACATCTACATACATGACAGCACATATTATAGATTGTGATACACACATTCGACACACACATATAATATATATTATTAATATTATTTATTTATATATATATACATTACATACATCTATGTACTACCCCCTCTATTATTATGTACATCTTATGTCGTTGTATATACTCTCATCTGTTTACGCCTCGCAACGCGCGTTTACTACCTCTTTACAGGTACTGGATGGGCATATATGGTGTTTGTGGCAAGCTCGTAAACTGGTTCGTTGTACACGTGTTTACCACCAAAAATTACTCTGCTGCGTGTATACGCTCTGCGGACTGTTTTACCTGTAGGAAACCGTCTACACATTTGTTCGTTAGAACGTTACGAACACGTTCGCACCAGATTTAACGTGTGCGTGCGAATGCGTGTTCGTCTCGACGTTGCTTCCTGAAAGCGATGATATGTTCATTCGTTATGAGCTTGGTGCCAGTTACTGATTCTGTGAACTGGATCCCAGTGTTTTGCGTGTCTTACTTAACTGTCTCTATTATGGTTTTGAGATGTTTATGTGAAGGATCAACCTATACTGCTGTTTACGCGATCTCACCATTACGAATGCGTTTACTTTGTGTCCACGTAATGTACGCGTTGTTCATAACACGATTACTTCCTTCATACATTTACGTTGCTTTGTTAAGGCTCACGTTTTATATTTATTACATGCTCAAGATCTTCATAGTTGCTAATGCGTGCCATCTGTGATATCTAAACCATACTTCATTTACCTATCTATTACTTCCATTCTCATCTGGGGCGTTGCGTTGCATAACCAACCTCCCCCCCCCCCTCAACCCCTGCTTCCCCGCCCCTCGCCTCGTGTGGCCCTGGCAGCGCATAATGTAGCACCGCGAAGGCCCTCCAACTTGTAAACACAGCAACCGGCCAGCGCAACACACGAGCACACTATGCGACAGGTATTGTTGCATGACGGGGTACATATCCGGCTTCTTAAGGGCCTCGCATTCCGAGAACCTCCCGCTCTCTTACTCAAACATGTAGGTAAATGGCAGTTGGAAATATGTAGATACAAGGTAGGTAAATGGTAGTTAGAAATATAAGAAGATACAAAGTGGGTAAATGGTAGTTAGAAATATAAGTAGATATAATATAGGCAAATGGTAGTTAGAAATATAAATAGACAAAATGTAGGTAAATGGTAATTAGAAATATAAGTAGATTCATTCACAGGTTCAGAATGGTGCAATTAAATATAATATAAGTATCGATTACAGTATGTCATTAATCGTTGATTCAAAATCTCAAATATTATTCATCAAGCATTCAGATTCAAAATCAGGTAAAAGATTATGTTTTAAAGCTCAACTCTAAGTATTGATATAATATAGGTAAACCGACTTTGTGTCAGTTATCAATCTATCAGTTCAAAGTATATCTTCATAAAAACAACTATGATCATCTTGTCAGTGCTATCATAATATTAATGATAACAATATGATCAGAATATTAGTGATAATAATATGATGAAGATAACAATAATAATGATGATAATATTAGTAATAGTAATAATAATAACAACAAAACAATAACAATAATAATAACAGAAACAATAAAAATAATGATAACAGTAACAATAACAACAATAATGATAATAATAACAATAATAATAATAATAATAATAATAATAATAATAATAATAATAATAATGATGATAATGATTATAATAATAATAATAACAATAGTAATAACAATAACAATAATAATAATAATAACACCAACAATAACAATAATAACTATCAACGACAAAAAAAAACAAAAAACAAACACAACGATCAACATCAGCATACAAATCAGGCGAAGAGGAAATTCCTAAACCTTAGGTTACGAAACCGTAGCCAAAAAAACCGCTGACATCAAGCACAAGTCAGCTTAAAAAAGAGCTCTAGAGTTGCACAGTCTAACACAACAGGCCGCCAGTCTACTTGGCCAATCGCCTTGCAAGGTACTTCAGTCAACAGTCCATCTCGCAATTGCAGTCTCCTCCCTCTGCAACCTACTCCCCTTTCTCCCCGTCTCGCTCTCTGACTGCGTGACTGACTGTCTGTCTCTGAATCCATTTTAAAAGCGCTTTAGATGTAGGCCTTGGATGTAGGCCTATGTGCTGTTGTCGTTGTCGGTTTTATCATTATCATCATCATTACTGGTGTTGGTTTTGTTATCATTATTATCCTTATCATCATTACTGGTGTTGGTTTTGTAATCATTATTATCAATATCATCATTACTGGTGTTGGTTTTATCATTATTATCATTATCATCATTACTGGTGTTGGTTTTGTTATCATTATTATCATCATCATTACAGGTGTTATCATTCACAATATCTTGAATATCACCATAGTAATTATCATCATAGCATTATTTCAATCACCATTATCAATACTATCAACATTATCATTACTATCATTATCCTTATTACGCATTCTAATTATCATTATTATTATCATTGCTATTTCTAGTAGTACTATAATCCATATTATCATTATAATCATAATTGTTATTGTTATCATTATTGTTATTATAGCTTATCATTATGATCATTGTACTTATTATTACTATTACTATAAAAAAAAACACTTCCATATCCATCGTTACATTAATATATTGATCACTTTATCATCATTGCCGTTATCATAATTAATCCCCTTATCATTTTCATTATCATCCTTATAAAAATATGGAAAAGGAGAATAACAATATATAACGAAGAAATTTATGACACCACTGTTAGTGATAAATCAATTAAAGCAGTGGCGAGTCAATCAAAAATACCTGTAATACTAATAACAATAATAACAGTTATTACATCCTCTTCATAACAACAGTATTAGCGACAATATAACTACAAAAACAATACTAACTACTACTACTACTACTTCTAATGACAGTGATGATGATAATAATAATAATAATAATAATAATAATAATAATAATAATAATAATAATAATAACAATAATAATAACAATATAATAATAATAATAATAATAACAATAATAATAATAATATTAATAATAATAATAATAACAACAACAACAACAATATAATAATAATAATAATAATAATAATAATAATAATAATAATAATAATAATAATAATAATAATAAAGGTGCTGTCACACTACCATTTTTACCGTCAACTTTCTGAAATTTTGTCAATTTTTTAGCGAACTGTCGATTTTCCGGTCAGACGATAATGATCATTTCCGTCTGAAAACCTTTCCGTCAACTTTTTCAGCCAAGCATAGTCAAATCAAGAGCTATATTCGAGAGTGCTTGCCTTTATGTTAAATAAAATTCATTGTCACAAGAAAATCATGAAAATAAATTCCATATATATATTATAAAACAATAGATTAGTAAATATGAAATTTATCATTCACTGAACTTGATAAAAATTTGTCCTGTGTTCGCAAGATTGTTTACATCCGCGAGAGCAGTGCGTGCCATTCCTCTCCAGCTTCGATATCTATCATCCCGGATCATGTTAATTCTCCTGTCTCGACACGCCTTTCCGGGGAATTTCCCCTCGATAATATTCGTCAGAATCGTTGTCTCTGGGATATCAGAGATGGTGGGCACACGAAAAAAACTGATATCGTTGTTTCGCGTGACTGATCCGAAAACACCCTGAGAATCTTAAAATAAAAGAAGTGGACGGACATTTTTTTTTCTTTTTTTTGCATAGCACTTCTGATCGTTGACATTTACTGAAATCTCTATCATAAAGTAGGTAGTAAAGTTTGATTCTGTGCATTATCTTTGCGACCCAGTATCTCCATTCTATTGTATCTTTCTCTCAACCTGATGCCAATTTATACACACACACACACACACACACACACACACACACACGCGCGCGCGCGCGCGCGCGCATACAGGGTCTTTATAAGTACTAATATAGCCCTTGCATATATACACTGTATATCATTGTTATTATCATCATTAGGCCTATATAGCGACCCAATGAACAATAGCTTGCGACCTCCCTTTCTTTGAAGAACCTAGCTCCGGTGTACAATTTCTACATAAAAGAAAAAATACATCAACCATTAGATGAATTAGTTTTAACTATTTCTCTGACAATTATGTTCTTAAAAATCAGACTTATCACGTAACCTCAAATAAACTAGAAAATACGAAGATTCCCGTTAATGTGTGAACTACCAGTGATTATCCAAATTAGTTTTTCAAATCCCTTTTCAGCTACTCTCGTTATTACCAACATATTAAGATAACTTTCACGTTCTACCAATATCAGTAACAACAGAATCAATATAATAATAATAATAATAATAATAATAATAATAATAATAAACAAACACATTATCGCAGTAGCAACAGTAGAAAAGAAACAGATCCACATCAGACAATAATAATGAAAACAATTACATTCAATGCATCATCAATAAACAAAGACGAAATAAACAAAGATAAAATAATAATACACAAAAAGATAATAGGGCTTCTTTTGTTGATAAACACCAATCCGTACGAATATATACTGTTCACCTGTTATACAATCTTTAGCACCGACCCCATGTACGTATCTAAAATGAACCGTATTCATGTTGACAAATGTGGAAAGGCATGAATGAGACCGAATATCTTCACAATACAAGAGATGTATTTAACCGGTTTTGATTATATCTTCGTCT
>NC_091575.1:27590634-27633134 GCF_042767895.1 Penaeus vannamei
CGGGGGTTCCATGACGTCGGTCGACCGTGTATCCTCGAAGCTTTGCATAAACCACATGCCACTTGCAGTTCTTATTCGTACGTCTACCTATACGTTTAACCATATATATATATTCAGGAATGTACAGGTGCTCAAGACCCTAAACTAGAAATAAGACACAGAAATAGAAATATAAAAAGAAAAAAAATATCTAAATTGTACAATAGAACAATCATGTATTCGGAACAAGTCGCGTACCCTCCCCCCCCTCCACTGAAAATCCCTCAGAGTACCTCTAAGGGTCCACGTACCCCGGTTTGGGAACCTCTGCTACACAGGATACCACCACGTAATGTCCTCAGTTTATACACCTCGTCTTCGCCAGATTCGATATGGCATTTTCTCTGCAAATTACCTATACAGCACATTCAATATTTTTGGTGATCTGAAACATTTTTTATTTCCATTTTGTGTCACTTCCTTCCCAACATTGCGCATATTCGTACACTAACATTATCTGCAAACGGAAAGATAAATAACGTTATTATATTCGCAAAATATTGTCATACACAGGTGCCATAACAATAGAAATTTGTCTGCTTTAATATTACAGCGATCTATTTCTCTCAAATAATCTTTGGGATTAATAGACGAAGATTTTCCTAATCGAATGTCTTTGAATAAATCGAAAATGACCTACTTTCATAATCTGTCATTTCACCTTAAATGATCTACAGATAATGTGCACATCATCTTATATGACCTGCACTGATTATGAAGGTATGTCATTTAAAGTGATATGATATATTATAAAGGTTTATAATCTGTCATGTCACCTTCAATGACCTACCATCACAATCTGTCACATCACCTTAGATGACCTTTCATATGTCACATCACCTTAAATGACCTACTTTCATAATCTGTCATATCACCTTATATGACCTACTTTCATAATCTGTCATATCACCTTAAATGACCTACTTAGATAATGTGCACATCACCTTATACGACCTGCACTGATTATGAAGGTATGTCATTTAAAGTGATATGACAGATTATAAAGGTTCAAAATCTGTCACATCACCGTCAATGACCTACCATCATAATTTGTCACATCACCTTAAATGACCTACTTTCATAATCTGTCACATCACCTTAAATGACCTACCATCATAATCTGTCACATCACCTTAAATGACCTACTTTCATAATGTCATATCACCTTAAATGACTTACTTACATAAAGTGTCACATCACCTTATACTACCTGCACTGATAATTTGTCATGTCACCTTTATTCCGGCTTGGTCCTCTGAAAGCTGTTACGAACTAACCTACACAACAGCAAATCTAATCTATGCATTACGTAAGAGTTTAACAACCGCAGTCCATCAGCCTCGGTGGTTTTCTTTCTAATATTCTGGAGTGAAGACAGCGTTCTTAGAAAAAAAAATGACATATTTACTTCTTCAAATAAATATCTTTCAAATAAATTAGGAAATGAAACTGCCACCATGAGAAGGAAAAAAAGTAACCGTCATATTTCGACCTAAAATACTTTCCTGTACAGACGATAAAGGCCAAATAAAATAGTTATATAGACTAGGATAACTAACGATAATACAAACTAAGTAAACCAATATTGCAGTCTATGAGTGAGGACTGTTAAAGAATCTCTATCATCAAACTTTATAATTTAAACGTATAATGTCTGGATGCATGTAGGTCTACCATGCCTGGTTAAGTCCACGTGGTGCTTGTGTATCTTAAGAGTTAATACTTGAATAACCTTAAAATGTATCATGACATGGAAAATGAATGAACTAATATGAAACACATGTAATAAATCATCGAATACAATAAACAGGAAAATGGCAATTGATCTTTACAAATGATTCTAGCAACTATAGATCATTGTATTTCCATCGATATATATGAATCGTCGGTTGTCAATAAATATCTTAATACTCTTCTACCTCGTATAGGAATCGAGAATGGTACATACTGCATTTAATGATGGGCTTGTGTGTACATATTTAGTGTAATCTCCAACACTACACGAGCATATGTACACATCTGACTGCATATGTACATTTAACCAATGGGAACACCATTTTTTCAATATTTCCCAAATCGTGACTAATACGCAATCAACAAAATAATAAAACACACAACAAACAAAACAATATCACCAGAGAAGATAAAACCGCCTACTGTCAAACAACAAAGACACAGCATTATCATTGCAATATCATTCAACCTCAGCTCTTCCCAGCAATCATTTCCTGTCGGAGTGCATGACCACCACTATTACGCGGTCATCCCAAGTTCCCATCACCTTGATTGACAGCATTCTTCTGGGAATCGAAACCTCGCTTTCTGATTGCATCCGGATTCGGCTTATCTTAATTGACCTGAACGTCTTGAAGGAGAAGAACGGGAGGTACGAGTTATGGGTCTGGGGTTGATATTATTGTTATTAATATTTGTTATCACTTGTTTCTTTATTTCGTGCTTCTGTCAATGTATTTTGTCCTAAATATAAGGAGACTGCGGTTGATACCATTATTGTTTTTTTATGATTAGTAATGACATTCATATTTCTTCCTCAATAACCACATGTATATGCTGTCTATAGGTTATATGAATATAACATTAATAAGGGGAGTGGGGTTGATATCATTACTGTTATCACTAATGTTTTCTTCACCTCTCTCTTGTCAGCTTTATACATATGTATAATATATAGCATATCCTAAATATCTATGTATACATCTAGACACTTGCTGTGCTTTTGGTGGATTTGTAATTTTATTATATACAAAACAGGAACTCAGTAATCATAGTTATAATAAATATTTTTATAACTATGATAACGTATCCTTAAATCTAATACAAATAGAGTAAAAAATGTAATCAAAATCAATCTATAGATTTCTTTCTATCATTTCAATTTCAATTCTGATTTATCACATGCTTTCTTTTCTCTCGAGTTAATTTCACCTTTATCCACCTCATCTCTTGTTTGCTTGGGAAAATATCATGTAATAGAGAACCAGTTTTGTGTTACCGACGTGTATTGTTTTGGCAGCAATGGCTTCTCTTAAAATGCAGGTCACGTTCTCATGAATTATATCATGTTACATGAACGTGGTTTGATTTTCTTACTTATTTTCGCGTGTATATATCAATGTAATTTTTAACAAGATGCAATGGACATGAAAATACCAACGATCAAAAAATAATAGTACTCTATTAATAGTTTTATCAAGAAACCACATAAGGACAGAAACGTGCGCTGACAATAAACTATGAATGGCAATCTGCTCTTTAGTACGCAGGTCAGCGTACCACCACTACGCCATTCATGCCTGACCCGAAACTGTTATCGAGCCATGTTTCGGTACAAAAATATACATCTTTCTCTACTTGCAGGACGACCCACGCGCAATACACACGCTGAATATATTGTCTTATATGAAATTAGTTCAAATATAGTACTTGTTATGCTTAAATACAGGATGTAACGGCACAGTTCTCTGAAACAAACCCTAACAAAGAGTATGCAATGACTGTTGAAGTACTTGAAACACCTGCACCTGAATTCCGAGACATGAATCAGCATCTTTCATGGTCGACCAAGGCTTCAAATCGAAACTCAATTTGCTTTATGTGAAAAAAAATGTAGTTCTAAAAGATATAAGAATCAAATCCACAAATAAGTAAACACATTTTTAATGGAGAATGGAAGATGACTGACTCTACACAATTCCCTTATTCGCACACCCAAAACGTCAACATTTATGGCGAATGTAAATCATCAGCTTTTCCAGTTGTTTTCTCAAGTCTGTGCTGTCTTACTGACCTTCAGCATTACCACGGGACTTAGTGCGCGTCCTCCACCACTGATTAAAATAGGTCCCTACCCAAGACATGTTCGTACTGCGCTTCAGGTATGCATTTCTCTCACAAGGTCCGAATAACAACAAACATTATGTGCGTCTGTAGGAGATAAAATGATTATAGTGATGGCGATGGTGGTATTAATAACGGTAATAAGAAGGGTAATATAGTGATACTTGTGAGAGTAACCATAGCAAAGAACAATAACAATGGCTAACTACACTGATAATTACAATAATGAAAATAACAATAATGATAAAGAGAAGATAATGAAAATGAGGAACACATGGAGGGATAATTGTTAAATAATAATGATTAGGAGGCAGAAAAGGATATAAGTATCATATCACATAAGAAATCATATCAATCTTATTTATAATATGAAATAAATACCTGGGGATACATTAACCAATTTAAATAATCGAAGTGTCTATTGTATACCTATCTACTTAAAAACAACTTTTTAGCCATACTTTTTTTACTGAAGTTCCAGACTACACAAAAGAGAAAAACAGAAATAAAGTTTCTAGAACACTCCACAATTTCTGTAATTCTAACATGGACCATGAATTATCCACAAATTACTGTGCCTAAACTGTGAAATTACTTGTCCAAATTCCTCTCAGCGTCCCTCACCCCCACCCCCTCCCCACCCCGTCCGGCCCTCCATACAAAAACCGTTGGTGAGAAATCTTTGCATCACACCTTCTCTGACATGTGATTACGTCACATCAACGCAAAGCCACGACGTCAGTTCATCCTTATGGATGACGTAGGAGAGAGGGATGACAGTACGGTCGAAGTCCAACTGGAAGATGGAATGATTGTCACCCTTACGGTAGAGAGTTTGCTGGACCTGATATTGGAAGAGGCAGACGAAACATTGACGTATTTTTAACAGTATTTTTGCTTGTGTGGAATGCTAATGTTTATATGCAGTGCATTTAATACACTTATCGCCAACAGTCTGTGTATATATTAGTAACCTCTCTTTATATTGGGGGAAGTTATTCTAAAACCCAATAACATTTACTGAATCTTCCTTATATAGAATGCAATCGGAGGGATGGGATCTAGCCTGGAATATAATTTCTTTAAGGAAGTAGTTATACAGAGTTAAAATACAAAATGATGATAATGATAAAATAGAATCCTGATTTACGTTACTGTACAAGTTGATGTCTTATTTTTTGGTTACGTTTTCCTTTATCCATATTAATTAAGGGGAAATTAGGATGGGCGAACTGGCGGAAGTGATAGAGCACACAAAAGTGAGGGACGCTTGGTCTAGAAATTTCTAAACTTCATTGTTTAAGATAGATATGTAAATAAATGAATAACAAAAAAGAAAAAAAAACAGCCACAGTTTCCGAATTGAAAACCAATTACACTTACAGTTTTACCTGTTCTTTATTTTCATTAGTTACCTTAAGCTTTGGTATGTTTAGTAACTTTTTTATTGAATGTATTCAGTTTCACCAAGTTTTGTCTGTCGTTGGTGTAAAAGTGATGGTAAAAAACACTACCAAAGAGGACAGAATATGGATTTTGTTAATGAATGCAAATGATGTCCCAAACAGCTTCGATCAGAGCGAGACAGAGACTATAAGCCTGTCTTGACATAACGAATGAAAATAAAGAACAGAGAAAATTGAAGACAAGTAGGAAAGACTCATGTGTAATTCATTTTCAATTTAGGAACTATGGCCGATTTTTAAATTATATATTTGTCTATTTTATAGCAACGAACTTTCGGAATAATTAGCCGATACTATATTTAACGTTACCTGAGGTTAGAATCATCGATTGTTAATTTCAAATGCAGCCCGCCCTTTTATCATACTAAACCATCTTTGCTGTGTTTTTAATCTATTTTTATGACTCTTCAACTATCATAAAGATTTATCACATTGTTTACACGTGGAATTACTTTATGGCAGTGGTTATCAACAATTCAAGACTCCTAAGCACGTGTCATATAATATTTTGTAAATATGCATTTCTTGCTTCTCCGATCAGTGTCCTGTTTGTCCGAAACGCAAGGAAAGTGTAAAAATCGACCCAGGCTGATCTAACCTAAATTTTCCCGTTGATTAGACTAGATGTTGGATTCCTTTACAAAAACTTCCGTATATTTAAGGGAATATATAATTTGAGAAACACTGCTTATCGTATATGGGTTATGCGTATTTTCTATAATTATATATCACAAATTCGCCATAAGGGACACCGCATTCGCACATGGTTTGAACTGCTTACAAACTTGCACCTGTTTATACATTACACGTAAGGCGATAAATCCTCATTTATGTTTATTTTATAATATTTACACATGCTGATGAGCGTAGTGATGAAGTAGCACATAAACCTGTAATCATATATTTTCAGTTAAACGTGCAGTACATCTGTGATTCTATTAACCGCTGGCCAAGTTGTGCAATAGAGAGGAAAGCGTGTGATCTTTTCTGGAAACAAAGCTTACGTATTCAGTGGTATATCAGATGATGATAGTATTATTGCAGGGCATTGCATTGAAAATTAATTGAGTTATTAATGTCAGTTGTTCATTATTCCATGAAAACTAACGAAAAGTACATAACATCAGTTAGGTGGAGTTTTATACTTCCCACATTTTGATGCAGTAGAATTGTTCCATCTTTTGGTGGATTTGACCTTTTCGCGGAATATGAATTGTCAAAGAGCATAAACTACAGAGCAAATTGATACCAGAAGAAGGGGAATTTATACAGCGATGTTCATTTTCGTCAAAATTTAGGGTGCAGACTCATGTTCACCTCACACAGTCTTCCGCTTAACCTCATTTGCCTCTTGGAATATCCGAATGACCTGACCTGACCTGCGGGAAATCACATAGCTCTCTGTCATTCCTCATTTCTTCCCTAGAACTGTGCAATGAGGGAAACCGTGTGCCCCCTCCCCTCCCCCCCTCCCCTGAACGTCGTATAAAACCCAACAAAGACGTTTCTCAGCATCACACGTCCAAGATGCAGTTACGTCACAACAACGCAAAGCTCCGCCGTCAAGTTGTGCTCCTGGATGACGTCATTGATGATGCGGAATACATGGTCGAAATCCAACTGGAAGATGGGACGACTATGGTCCTTACGGTAGATGGTTTCCAGAACTGGGTCTTGCAACAGGAAGAGGAAATGGTGACTTCCTTTTAATTTTCTCGATGATAGATTTATTAATCGTGTGTCTAAGTTGCATATATTTTACCTAAATAAATGGAATATTATGAAATATGTGTCTTTCTTTGTTTGCTTTATACGTGGCATAAAATATCAGGTTTAACAAGTGACTCCATTCCATTCCAAATATCGCGGATATATTCATATGGAATTTTTAAATAGATATCAGTATGTATTATATGTAGACTTGAATATATCTACTGCAAGAATATCTAAAGGATTTATAGATACTAGATTTATGCTCCGATTCCAGAATGATAAAACACGTATAAACCGCTTCCTTGCAGATATTGGTCAGCTCGAATTAGCCTAATCGTGTTTTCAGGTACTTTAATATGATTTTATACACGAACAAATTATTAAATCATCCCATGAATATCCAGACACATACACATATGTATATCAATAATAATAATACAAATATATCGATTATTGATTCGCTGAATTCCTAAAGCAGAATTACCAAAAGTGATATGACTCATACATTAAAAAAATGAAAGGTTACCAAATATTTACATGTCAGCACTGCACCACGTGAGCTAACACTACCTGTACAGCAACCAATGTTTATTCATGTCAGCACATTTATGACGATCTTGCAATATTTCTTTTAGAAAACATGCGCTTTGGAAAAGTTTATCGTTCATATGTCATTACAGAGCGATTTACAAAGTAACTTTAACCAGTATGGGAAAATAGAATATCTAGATAAACTTTTTTTTCATATTTTAGGCCGCAAACCCAGGTTCATTTCGCAGTCTTCTGGTTAACCTTGCATGTTCTTTTAGAGTCCGGCTGACCTGAGCTGACACTGGGATGCCGTGAATTCCTAAAGGCCGTGTCACACTAGCACTTTTTCCGTCACTGACAATTTTATTTAACATAAATACAAACATTCTCGAATATAGCTCTTGATTTGACTATGCTTGGCTGAAAAAGTTGACGGAAAGGTTTTCAGACGGAAACGATCATTATCGTCTGACTGGAGAATCGACAATTCGCTCAAAAATTGACAAAATTTCAGAAAATTGCCAAAAAAAAAATGACGGAAAAAGTGCTAGTGTGACGGCACCTTTAGCCCTTCCAATGCCTGGGAGAAATGAAAACGCCTGGCCTATCCCCCTACCAGAGACCCTCCACAACTTGAAGTTTTCTACAAGCCATGGGTATAACTATATGTTAACAAAAGGACCATTTGGACTTTTAAAGAGATACAAACAGTGATGTAACGTTCGAGTGAAATGAAACTGCCATGTATTTTTGTATAATGGCGGGAAAGAACTCCTGATTTGAAGATTTTGAAGCTCCTATTGACACTGTTTTTTGTTTTTATTTTGATATGTGTTCCAGAATAGAAGAGATGAATTTTATAACCGAACGATTGATCATCATAACCTGTACAAGTACTACACCGATTCGGCAACGAATTCCAATGGAAACCTATTATATATTTCCGTAAAATCGAGATACACGCGGAGACATTAGATTCTTATTTCAGTACAGGATAAGAGTGAAAATAGAACAAAAAAATCCTCACGTTGGTTTAGCACTATTTGAGATCACAGAACAACCCTTTACGGATATATTGGCACCGAGAATATAACTCCCTCTTCGTGAACTGCTGTATTTGCGCCTTTGAGGTCGGTTATGGTGAGTAAATTTGAAGTGTTTAAGTACTGTAGCTGATGTGAAGTTTATTACTTTCTTTTAGGACATTGATACGCGCGAAATGATTCGTGGTGTGTCGTTTTCTTGGAAATATTGTCAAATACAAGATATTTTTTCATATTGGAATGATATACTACACTATTATATAATTCCATAGACGGGAATAAAAAGATTGTATTTGGTCATCGTTTGATACTGGATGAAACTTTTTAAAGTGGGATTTTTATATGTTTGCTTAAAGTTTGCACGAATCTAATGCAATATACACAATTTCGTCTTTTATTAGTTATAACCGTTTGATCTAATGTGACATGTGTCCAATCAGGTCAAACAGCGAGGTTGATGGAAATCAATCTTTTGAAACATGTGTTTGTACAAAAACACATGAGACAGACATACACATGCATACTAAAAAATCCAAAATCGCGCGTCTATCTTTAAAAAATGAAAATAAATAGATGCTATATAAGCTACATAGATTTTGGTCCAGAGCTATTTAAACTCAAATTTATGAATTAATGTCAAACAGACTAGATGTTATATATCATATTAGAATACACAATGTGCAGCTTACCACAATTTATTACGCAAGGCATTCATACAGTTCATTATGTAGTTACATTACACAGTCATCTGCTTATACCCAGGGACCGCATATTGATAATAAATTCACGATCAAAAGCGAGTCACCTCATCCCCATCCCCTCTAGAGCCATTGTAAAATAATTATGAGGAATTTAGAAACAAATGAAAACAAAAAATGTGTTCGTTATCCTGTATTTATCATAAATAAAATCAATAGATTCGCATTCAGAAGTGAGTCACCATCTCAACCTCCTCGAGACCCAAATCGTCGAAACTCCCATCCATAAGGATCATAATCATCTCATCCTCGAATTGGATTTCGACCGTAGTAGCATCGTCCCTGTCGATGACGTCATCCACGAGCACGATTTGACGACGTAGGATGGCGTTGTTGTGACGTACCTGCATCGTGGGAGAGATGTGACGAACGGACGCCTTAATCAATGGTTTTTAAAGTGTTTCTTGAGAGGGGGGGGGAGTTGGGGAAGGGGGCACGCGGTAGAGGTTAGGAAAAAAGGTCATTGATTTGTTATTCCGGTGCCAGATCAGGTCAAGCGGCATTGCGAGAACGGATGAGGTCAAACCGATAAATAATCATTTGTTTATGTCTATATCTTTCTACAATCGACCAGGTGGGGGAAGGGGAGGGGGGCTTTGTGGGAAAAAAATGTAACAAAACACGGAAGAAACCAACACGGACAACAAAGAGCAGAGGAGGAGACCAGAAATAACAAATGCGTCCATCGTCATTTTTGGGGAACAGTTGTATATTCATGACTTTTGTAATATAGTTTTATTGCCCAAGCCCTCGCCGATTTCTTCTCCTCCCTCATCTTCTTTTCCTTCTTTCTTTTTTTCTATTTCACTTTTGTTATACCCTGTTCACACAATTTAACTTATTCCGCGTAGACCTTCCTCCTCTTTCCTTTTTTTCAACATATTCATTTCCTCCTCTTCCACCTTGCTATTTCCCATATTCCTTTCCTCCTCTTCCACCTTCCTATTTCCCACATTCCTTTCCTCCTCTTCCACCTTCCTATTTCCCATATTCCTTTCCTCCTCTTCCACCTTCCTATTTCCCTTCTCTTTCTCATCTTCAGCCATCTCTTCCTCTCATTCTCTTCGTGCTCCTCTTCCTTATTCATCTGATCCTTTACCCTTTTTTCCTTTATAACGTATGATAATCACCATAATCACCAGTAAGTCAAATGAGCAGTTCGTTGAAATAAGATTATACCATTTTTTTTTTTTTTTTGCTGGAAAGTAATCTATACGGCCAGCAACATCCAGGTTACAGGTTTTATATTTAGCTACATGTGATGTATCCCGTAATGGAAATAATATGTAAAGTGGAATTACTGACGTCAATTGGGTATATATATGAAGAGCTATGTAATCGTTTCCTGAAAATTATGACATATATACACATAAATGATACATCTTTAAGGCAAAGCGCAAAAATAGGTTGTAATTCCATCTTCTCTCTTTCCAGAATCAGAATTAAGGACCATAATCACTCCATTATCCGGTAGAATTTCGGCCTTAGCAGCTTCTCCGTTGATGACGTCATCTCCGCACAGACTGACGAAATTGTTTTATGATATGACGTCACTGCATCTTGTAGCATTGTTCTTTTCTTCTTTTATGGCTGCGTCGGAAGAATTGGATCCCATCTTGCATTTTAATGAATATGAAGTCGACCCCCTTTTCGTAATACAATTCTAAACCGTTTTGACTTAACCCTTTGTCTTCATTTATTCCCTATATCTTTACTATTTAAGTCTCCATATCGCACATTTGCATCATATATATATATATATATATATATATATATATATATATATATATATATATATATGTGTGTGTGTGTGTGTGTGTGTGTGTGTGTGTGTGTGTGTGTGTGTGTGTGTGTGTGTGTGTGTGTGTGTGTGTGTGTGTGTGTGTGTGTGTGTGTGTGTGTGTGTGTGTGTGTGTGTGTGTGTGTGTGTGTGTGTGTGTGTGTGTGTGTGTGTGTGTGTGTGTTTGTGTGTGAGTGTGTGTGTGTCTATGTTTATGTGTGTGTGTACATATGTATATATATATATATACATATATATACATATACACATTTGTGTATATATATATATATATATATATACATATATATATATATATATATATATATATATATATATATATATATATATATATATATATATATATATATATATATATATATATATATATATATATATATATATATATATAGTAATGATAATAATAGTAATAACTATAATTAAAATAATTATAATGGTGATATTAATAATGATAATATAAAATAACAGCAATAATAATAATAATAATAATAATAATAATAATAATAATAATAATAATAATAATAATAATAATAATAATAATAATAATAATAATAATAATAATTATAATAATAATAATAACAATGATAAACACAATAATAATAGTAATAGCAATAATAACAATAAAAATAATAATAGAAGAAAAAAAATGATTATGATGGTGATAATTATGATTATGATAATGATACTAATGATCATTGATTTGATGATGACAATAAGGATGATTATTACGGTGAGGGCAATAATAATCATTATCATTTTGATAATAATGATCATTATTAGGATGATGATTGTCATGATATAACTATCTATAGAATATCAGGAAAATGTGGATTTGACAGTAGCGGCATTCACAGCTGTGCAGCGATAACTGTATCTATAGACACTTCACAGGTGTAACTTTCAACAGGATAAAACAGGATCATAAATTTGTTTTATATGTAATTTTGGGAATTTTCTTTAATTAAATATATATAAAAAGTAAGAATGAAGAATACTGATGCTTCATTTTGTTGATTTAGATCAGTGGTTTGGTATTGTTACCTCTTACCAATTAATACCTTTTCCCTGATCAAATTCATCCTCAGTTATGTGAAGATGAAAGAAAAAAACTGAAATGTATAATTTTCAATTAATTTTCTATGTATGAAATCCATTCATATTTTTAAACTTGTGATAGATATCATGTTAATTACTTCTGCATGATCTATTTTTATTAATTCATTTATTTACAATTACAATCACAATAAATGTTAATATTTGATTTTGTTCAGGATGTGGCAGGTATATATGGAAGTAGATAAAGTATATGCATTTAATCTTGTTATATTGGGAGTACATGAGGTATATATATCACAAGGATTTGTGTAGTTTTATTGTAAAAATATATCTAACAGTTAGAAAGGAACAATTAATGTTATTGCAGTTGTTTTTCATTTCGTCTTTGCACACACAGTGTCATGCTTTCATATTTGTTTTTATGTGAAGGTGCTTGTTTCCTGTCCTGTATATTTTCCTTTACTTTATATTAAGCATGTGAGGTCCCTAGAAATACTCCTTTATTCTTTAAAGAACTCTCTGATTACGACTTAAACTACCAAATTCCACTCATGTCATCATTCTGGTATTGTTTGTGTTTGTTATATCCTGATTTTTGTAAATTAACTATTCACACATTTTCATACCCACTTCTTTATTATACACATTCACTCAACCTGATATGAAAAAAATGCAGATATCTTACAAAATTTATTGTTCATCTTCATCTACATTAATATGGATTCTTGTTTTACTTTAAACATCAAATAGTAACCACATGATCACAGAAAAAAAGAGAAATAAAAAATCTCTTACATAGCTCCACCTGCACAACATTCATACTGACCTTTCCATTCTGCAATTACAAATCTCAACCTCTTTACATAAGGTTCATTGGTTCATCAGTATTGTATGCCACTGCTGACCATATCAAAACCTTGTGCAAATATGTAACCCTGTGCCGCATGGACTGCCTGTGGAGGCAAGGTTTGGACAGAATATTCAGCTGTGGTCACACCAGGGATAGCTTGTACTGCTTGTACAGCCTGTACAGTCTGCACAGCCTGTACTGACGTTCCACCTGCAGCAAGGGCTGTGCCAACACTTGTGAGAGGTACGGTTGAACCAGAGACCTACATGGAACAAAGTTTGACGAATGGTTAGTGTAATAAACAGAACAGTCTTTCACATATTTCTTATAGTTCATTCTAACTGAAATTCTAATTCTAAGTAATAAGGCACTTTAACCATTTGCATCCTAACTGCTGCATAACTTTATATTTTATACCATGCCATGTACAGTAAAAAAAGAAAAAAGAAACCTTAACAAACCTATAAAACAACAAAAGGAAACTGTAAAGACATATAAGCATTAACATATAATGTGATATCATCAAAGGGATGTAAGTGTAATTTTATACATTTTGTAACATTCATGAAAAAAATAAACCTTACCTGCACCACATGACCAATCGGCGGCATGTGTCCCTGCATGCCCCCAACCACAGGTATTGTAACTGCTTGCTGGCTGCCAACAGTGATGTACTGTGGGCCTCCAATCATGCCATTTCCAACCTGGAATATTTAACCATGAATATATGATGCCAAGTTTAATTTACATGCAGAGAAACATGGTTCACAAACATAGTTATCATACTTTTGAAAAATTCATTCACTGCCACATTAACATGATGGCAACTGAATTTCAAAAAGCTATATTCTGATAGGACAGAGAGCAACCAACGTATAATGGCTCCTTATTCATCAACTTACAGACAATAGACGAGAATCAAACAATACACCAATGATCTAACCTCTTCCATGGCAGTGGATGAGCTGGATGTAGGCTGTGTGTGTGACAATGCCAAGCTGTTTCCGCAGGTCACACCCTCTTCCTCTTTCAGGCCAGACGCAGCTGTTGCAATGGCAAGGGGATCCAGGACTTGGACCTTGGGTAATAATGATAAATTTCAGTTAGAGTGCATTGGCTTTCATCTGTTGGAATAAGTGCATGTAAACAGTAGAACTTCAGGCCATGAAGCAATATGCATAACAGAAGCAAAAATGCCCATAAAGTGAGATGGTGAATTCCATATTAGGAAATAACTTGAAAGACAGAAAATGTGGGCAATGATCTAATATATAATCATATCGATAGAGTAACAAGTTTGAGTTTCTTCCATAAGTGATTTCCCTCTACAAAAAAGTAAATGCATGAAATATCCACAACTTCAATGAATTACTCAAATCACTTCATGGATATAACAACATAAAGCATAACAGTGGCATTCAACACCACACCAAGCCCTTACTATCACTCCTGAACACTTCCTAGCAAACAGGAAAAAAATAAACAAGCATTAAACACTACACAAACATCAGCCAGTTACCACGCTGCACAGAAAATAAAGCTGCACTCTAACAAAAAAACACAATTTGTAACAACAGAACAATATCGAGTTTTCTACATAAACAAATAATATCCAGACATCAAAAGCAACTAATAAAAACTCACATGCCACATGTTACAACATCTCAGATACTTAAAGTATCATGACATCACCTGCCAAAATATCATACCAACATTGCAAAGTACCCATTGTTTTAAAAGTTAGTAAAAACAAGTAAAAAAAAACAATCCCCTTCTCCCAATAAAGCCCAATGGATAGAAGCTAACCATTACAGACTGATCTACACTACTCTGAGACAGTCTCATTGAACAGGCCAGTAGCTTGGCTTGGCTATAGACCACACCACTCAACAGCACTACTTTTAAACCTATCCCAATGATGCAAGATGGCTTCTATGCCTGTACACCTTGCTCATTACAAAAGATATAAGCAAAATATTTGATGCCACGAAACTCTACCTTCTCTCTTAGAAACAAGATATGTAACAAAACCAATTTGAAATGCTGGCTTGCAAACCTCCGCAGGACATTCCCGTAAACATTATAATAGGAAGTCAGTACAAATTATTATTATTTTTTTTTACCTGAGTAACAGCTGCATTACCACTGGAGTTTTGATTAGGTGCTACCATTGTGACTGCTACTTTGTCACACTGTTTGTCATGAACCTTCCTGTAATGACAAAACACAAAGTGGTTTATGCATGAATTGGAGATTCTATTTAGGTAACCCTCTTAATGACCCACCAGTGGTCTTGGCAACATGAATTTTCCTGGTGGTTTGCAGGTGGAAATTTCTAGAGACACTGAAATCAAGTATATGAAGTATCTGGTTCATCTGAAATCTGCTGCATAAAATTGATATTGAAATTATACCAAGGAATGATGTAAAAATAAAGTCGGAAAATATGACATACAATGCAAGCTTAAAAAATGAAGCATTCAAAATGAATTTACGAAATAAAGACTATCTGTCTTTAATCTAAAGTTCATTTTATGTTCATTACAATACTAGATCTTATAAGATGTTATCTTACAGATAAATGCTACTTAACAAATAATAAACCTTATGCAATGGACCTATGTTACATTTGCCATCATTGTGTATTCTTTTCAATTAGTAAAATACGGACAGTAAAGTCTGAACATGAAACAATTTCATTTCACTCACCTGACATGTTGTTTCAAGTCCCAAGCCCCAGCATAAGATTTGGTGCAGTATGAACAGCGGTACCGTCTGTCACCACGATGGCGGCTCATGTGTTCATCCAACTTGGTTTTACTCACAAATCCCCGATTGCACATCTGGCATTGGAATGGGCGCTCTCCTGCAAGAGTGTTTGATTGAGTGGTTTGCGGACAATCTCGTTTCAAGGTCTCACTGCTCCATTCTCCTTCACTGCTCTTCACATGCTATCAAATCACATATACCAGGTATTCTTAATAACAAAGCATCTCATTCTTCCCCTCACTTTACATTTATTAGAGTTACAATACAGGATAATCTTGTTTACTGAAGTCTTACTGAAATGGAGTATACAATTTTCTTTTCTTTTGTAGCTACCAGATATATATGTTTTTTTCCTTTACAAAAAGAATAAGAAAGGATTACTAGCTCAATGCCATAATTAAAGTAACATTGACTGATGAAGCTCTCATTTCTATATAAGTAATCCAAAATCAATGTATATTTAAGACTATCTAAAGCTATCTACAAAGTTTCTACAATATCTGGAACACAGATCAAACAACATAATCTAGTTTTATGTATATAACTGAAAGATCTGAGTTTGTAAATTATTCCAATATTGGACAGAAATTTAATTGCTAACCATACCACTCTCATAAAGAGTAGTACATGATTCATATAACCTCTCACCTGTATGTATTCTCTCATGGTATTTCAATTTCTCTTTCCGCTTGAATTTTTTCTTGCAGAAAGTGCATTCAAATCTTTTCAGGTCACTGTGTACTTCCATATGTGCCATGAGGGAGTTCTGTGTCATGAATTTGTTGCCACAGACCTAAAAAAGATGCAATAATATAATCTATTCCTCTTGTGAAATTTAGTCATTTACGTAGTTTGAACCACAATTCCTTACTCTATGTAGGGAGTAATTAAATTATTATTACATGAATGTCCATGTTACAAAGGCTAACTCTCATTCAAAAACTCTCAAGGCAGTAATAGGAAAGTTCCCTTCCCATAAAACAGAAAGTTGATTATGCATTTACAACAACAATAACATCTACAACAACAAAAAGTAAACAATAAACACATAAAAAGGGAATAATAAATACTAGCAAGATAAATAAGTAGAGAAAAACAGGACACATTACCTGACAGAGAAACTTCTTGTCCAGTCCATGCATCCTAAGCTTATGGTTTGTCAGATAAATTCTACGTATGAACTTCTTGGGACACAATTCACACTTAAAAGGGCCCACGGCACTGCTCGACTCATGCCAGTTGATTGAGTGCTTCTGCAGAGAGGTCCGTCTTTGGAATGATTTGCCACACTCGTCGCACACAAAACATTTCTCATCTCTGTGGTTGGAAAGGAGAGGAATAAGTTAGTTTAATATCATTCCTCATCTCCATATGGTCTTCCCTAATCTTGATTATATCAAAAACAATTTTCTTTTATATGTTAGGGTAAGACAAGTTTTTCTCCTTCCCTAAAGAAAGCTATATGTTAAAGAGATCTTTCACAGATTTTTTTACATTTACATTTTTTTTATAAACAAACTATTAGTTGGGTATTCATGAAATTTCAATTAACTTTGCCACCACAAACATTTGCATCTTTGTACTCCTAAAGAACTCTGTTTCATGAAACTAGGGCAATGATTTTCTATATATTTTTCAAACAATTTCCAAATGTCAAAACTCTACACCATGCCCAAAGAAAATCTGTCTTCTCAAGAAGTAAATTTATTTACAGTGATATCATCATCATCATCATCATGGGGGCTGATGCCGAAGTGATATAAGACTAATAAAAGACAGGTACCATAACACCACACATTTTAAATGGAATAAAGATGAACCAAAAACAGAGAAGTCTCTTCATTTCTCTTAAATAAAGTAAACCAAAATAAAACTAAAATAAAGTAAAGTAAGAATAAGTTGCCTACTTGTGCATCTTCTTCTTATGGTAGTTGAGGTCCTTCTGCGTAGAGAAAAGCGTTGAGCACACATTGCAAGGGTAAGGCCCAGGGGAGCAACGTGGAAGATGATATGTGATCCTTTTAAAGGTGCGGTACTCCACGCCACATGTCTCGCATACAAATTTGCGCAGCTTATGGAGCTTCAGCACATTTGTGATCAGAATTCTATTTGAGAGCTGAAATGTAAGAAGTATATTTTTACTTTTCTTTATTTTTCCATAATTTTTTTTTTTTTTTTAAGTAGATAAAAGCCATCACTGAAAGTAAGTTGTTTTCTTAAAAGCCAAGGAATTCTTTTAAAGTGAAACCAAAAACAAGTACTGTGTTGTCCCTAAAAATCCCACTTTCTTAATGTTTCACTCACTGCAGAAATGGTGTTGTCATCATCAGTAGGCAGCCTGCAATTGTGGGTGTTGAACCGCTGGATGGAGAGGCAGGCTAGATTGCACGTCTTGCAGCAATAAAGAGGCAGTGTGTTATTACTAAGTACTTCAGGATTCCCTGTGTCTATTCCAGGTGCTTCTACACCATCTTCATCGAGATGTACCTGTTAGGTGAAAGATTTTGTTGAATCCATTCTCAGTACATCATGATGTCATGATATGGAGCATGCTTATGGAATGAAAGTGGTGTAACAGAATTTAAATAGGAAGTTGACTAGATTTGGATTTTTGGCTGTTCTGAATTTTAGAAATTTCTGAACTGAACTAGGTGGGATATAAAATTTTATGATACTATATAAAAATAAGGCATAAAGAAAATGTAAATGAAAAAGATAAGACAAAGAACAAACAAGATTACAGTTCTTGATAATCTAATACCACAGTACACAGGAATCGTGGGTCAATTTTCAGATCTATTTTCATCAAGCCTCCTTTTAACAAAACTAAAAGATTTATATACCTAATATTGAATTCCATAATTTTGAATTCAATATCTTTCCTTGGAAACATTTCATAAACTCAAAACAAGAAGAGAAGAAAAAAAAATCACCTTTGTATAGTGTATAGACAAATGTTTCCATTTAGAAAATACTCGGCCACATTTGTCGCAGTTGTGTTTCTTGGGAAGTGCCTCGCTTGCTTTACTTTCGGCAGTGGTTGTGGCACTTGAAACTGGTACCCCTTCATTATCTACAGCTTTCCTTCTTCTTCTTGAGACAGAATCTGCAATGCTGAAATATTCAATATAAACTTTAGAAAAAGATTGTTTCCAAGAATGAAAAATAAATAACTATGTTATATGAGATTAAAAAAAAAAAAAAAGTTCTAATGTTTACTCATTAAAAAAAGGGATAAATAGAAAGAGAGACGGTAGAAGGCAAGGAAAGGAGTGGAGAGAAAGAGGAAGAGTTGGGAGGGAGGGAGGGAGGAAAGGAAAAGGGAGGAGGGTGGGGAAACAGAAAGGTAGGGAAAGGTGAAGGGAGGGAGGGAGGGAGGGAGGGAGGGAGGGAGGGAGGGAGGGAGGGAGGGAGGGAGGGGGGGGAATGGAGAGAGAGAGAGAGAGAGAGAGAGAGAGAGAGAGAGAGAGAGAGAGACAGAGAGAGAGACAGAGAGAGAGGCAGAGAGAGAGACAGAGAGAGAGAGAGAGAGAGAGAGAGAGAGAGAGAGAGGGGCAGAGGGAGAGAGAGACAGAGAGACAGAGAGAGAGAGGAGAGAGAGAGGAGAGACAGAGACAGAGACAGAGACAGAGAGAGAGAGAGAGAGAGAGAGAGAGAGAGAGAGAGAGAGAGAGAGAGAGAGAGAGAGAGAGAGAGAGAGAGAGAGAGAGAGAGAGAGAGAGGAGAGGAGAGGAGAGGAGAGGAGAGGAGAGGAGAGGAGAGGAGAGGAGAGGAGAGAAGAGGAGAGGAGAGGAGAGAAAAGGAGAGGAGAGGAGAGAAAAGGAGAGGAGAGGAGAGAAAAGGAGAGAGGACAGAAAAGGAGAGAGGACAGAAAAGGAGAGAGGACAGAAAAGGAGAGAGGACAGAAAAGGAGAGAGGACAGAAAAGGAAAGGAGAGGAAAGAGGAAAGGAGAGGAAAGAGGAGAGGACAGGACAGGACAGGACAGGAGAGAAGAGAGAGAGAGATGGGTAAAGCTACTATTATGCAGTACCATTTAATCTTATGATGAGAATTACACATCAAATTACAATTAAGATACACAAGAGACTTACCTGCAACACTGAGTACAGGAATTTGGCACGGTACCATTTGGAAGATTGGCTAAGGAGTCACTATCTATTGTGAATTCAGCACCACACTGTAAATAGAAAACCAAACAATGTACCTCAATTTCTAATGCTGTGAATATTTGAATTTATAACCATTCTACTCATGTGCTTCATACTGTTGCTGCTTATCCCATGTTACTGTATTCTGTAACTATCTATGTAAAACGAATAACCTTGATAATCAATAGACTGAAGTGTTTTGAACTCTGATTGACTCTTGTAATAAAATGGTATTTAGACTAGGGTGCAATTTTCTGTAATAGGTTTACTTCATTGATAAGAGAATAAATCTTAAATGTATATTTAACCAACTTATTCATACAACCCATAGAAAATTTTAAACTGCATATGAGATTAATGTAAGTTCATTCAGTTCCATTAAGATTTTTAAGCAAGGAATATAAATATCTAACAGATATTACTAAATAATAAAATAAAAGTGTTAACAAATCTATACACACAAAATGAAAGAGTATAAGCAAAAGAGAGAATAATGGAGCGAAAAAAAAATAAAAAGAAAGATGAGTGAAAGAGCAAAAGAGGAAATAAACTCAGTCCCAAAGAAATCACCTTTCTGCACTTGGCCAGATGTGCTGGGGCCCCATACTCTCTTTGGCAGAGTGAGGGGTCCATGTCCAAAGAGACCGCCTGCATCGCTGCCACATCAGGCATCCCTCCACCAGTGATGGTAGTTGATGTGAAGGTGTTGACGTACGTGGACGCGGGCCCAATCATCCCAGGCATCAAGCTGGTAGGAGGTACAGTAGATGTCATGCCACTGGGTGCTGCCATGGCCATAACCTCAGGCAAAGGGGCCATGGTTGGGAGGCTGCTCTTCCCGACTGTGGGCTTGCTCTCTGGAGGGATGTCGAAAGTTGGGCTGGAGGGACCTTTCCGGCAAACCAAGCTCTCCTCGCCACTGCCTGGGTTCTCCACTGATTCTTCTGAGCTGTCGTTGTCTGTGGAAGAGTGGTAAAAATTTCAGGCCTATTTTTAGTGATATGGTTGAGGACTGAGTACCTGACTTATCATCACTGTCCATGAATAGGCAGGTAAGGATTATTTTTTCATTCCTATTAAGAAAAGAGGCCGTTATATATTTCAGCAAATTAATAATGGCTTATTATTGCAAATCTGCAATCATGCCATTGCTATTGGGTGGAAGATTTCATATTTATTCTTGTAAATATTCTGCTCCCTTTTTTATTCAGATTTAACAAGGTAATTCCATTTCTTGATGACTTTAGGATGGCCTGAGCCTCACTGCTAAAAGATAAATAGCCAATAGAAATTGATTTTATGTTAAGAAGGTAGAGCCATTTAGGTGTTGAACTCAACAATGAGATACATGATAAATTTGTAAATATATGACAATGTATGTATATCCATATGAAGAAACTGTAAGGCCATCTTTCATATAAAGGAAAATACTTTAACATACATACAATAATGGAATCATTATCATATCAACTGCATAATCTTACCCTTGTTATATATCAGATTTATACTATTACTGTATCTCCAAATGCAATGTATCATACCTGTTGTGACTTCAAACCCAGGCAGTGTTTGTTGGGCAGATGGAGATCCATGTTGCACTTCATTTTTTAGGTTGTCGACAATTTCCTGTTTGAACGAGGGGGAAAAAAACAGGTAGCAGTTACTCTATTATCATTCGCTCTCTCATTATGTCATTTTACATATGTGCTTATAAAACTTACATATCTATTAATTATATTCTGAAGTTCACATACTAAAATTAGTGTAGCTACCTAAATATCTATTGATATTCTTAAGTATTTAGACAGATGCAATTAGGAAGGAAAATCATGAGCATTACTAAGAACGAAAGAATGATGAGGATGAGGAAGAGGGGGAGGAGGAGGAGGAAGAAGAAAAAGAGCTACTAAAGAAAGAAACAAAATAACATACACTCACACATGCATGCATACATAACGTCAAACCCGCTCACTCACACATACACACACTTTTATTTATAAGAACTGGGTATTTTACTGAAAATTGAATTTCTAAACTAACCTTTAACTTTGAGATCAAATGTTCAACAATGAAACTGTATGTATTGACGTTACAAAGCTGATTATTATCTTTGATGTGATATGTTATGCTGTTGCATTCGACGAGGTCTCTCCCTTCAACCTGAAAGAGGTAAATTTACTTTGTTAGTATAAAACTGTCCAGTTTCTTGAATACTCAAATGTCTTTCATAGATGAATCATTCAGCCAATATCAAATTCTGTGCAAATCCTTATTGCTTTAATTCCGTGTATTTCTTAAGCAAATGATTTTATTTACATTAAACTATATCGAGTTCCTAGAATATTTAGATTTCTTTTCAATACAAAATTTCAGTGGATATTAAATGATGTATTACTTCCTTGAATATCTAAATCACTGTTTTTTTCAACATATCTTATACTATGTACACACTGTACATTTGGAAGTTCGTAGTACATCATAACAAAACAGATTTGAATGACATAAGAGTCGACTATAAGAAGAGTTATAAAGGTTGTGTTCCTTTATCATACCTTTCTAATTTCACAAGGAGAAAAATCAATTAATTAGCATCCAATTCTCATGTTACAGGAAAAAATGATTTACAATTCTCTTATTATAAGATAAAAGAAAAAAATGGCATACAGCAAAGAAAATCTACAGATAATTTGGATAATGCAAAATTTTGTAAATATAATATTCATGTTGTTTAAATAAATCGTCAGTATTACTAGTAATAATGATTTGTATTTTTAGGAAAAAATACGGGGAAGAGAAAGGAAAAAATAATAAATAAATAGGTAAACAAATGAATAAAGGAATCATAAACACAAACATTTATTCTATATCTTCCTTTCTTGACTTACATGACGTCATACATATAACGTCTTATTAACTATAGTTCACAGGCTAGTGTCTGTATGTGGCCCAACCTTCCACTTTAAACAAGGATAACAGTGATAATGAGAATACTGACAGAGGTAATGATAATAATACTACTACTACTCCTACTTAAAGTATGTCACTGCAATAATGATATAATAATCTTAAAAAAAAAAAAAATAAAAAAAATAAAAATAAAATAAATAAATAAAATAAAAAAAAACAGAAAGGGCTCTATTTTTCAACTATTTTTTGTTTTCCCCACGATTGTGACAAGAACTCAAACTATTGAAACTGTTTTTATGAAAATTGAATAAAAGGGTGAAAAACAGAAATCTCTACTTTGAAAAAAAAAGACTATATATACACTATACCAATATAGCTATAATATGAAAATAGCAATTAACTGAACAAGATTACCATGTGTGGATATAATTTTCTTGTAATTTTGTGGACATGAAGAATAAAGAAAAATGCCTAACATATATTTTTCAGATGCATACATCTCATTTCAATTTTTTATTCTGGCTCATGTTCATGGTTATAACTTGACTATTGAAGATAAGAATTGCCTTACTTAATTCAGAAATATAATCATCAGGGTTCCTTTGTGTAATACTTTTATTTGAATTTCATTTGCTTTTCTCATAGAGATGATGGCAAAATCATATATTTCTCATTTCAGAGAAATATAACATTTTCATTTATTTATGCCTCAGATTCTTTTCTTTTCTATTATGACCCTAAACCAATGTCAATATTCAATGAGAACCAAACTTTAGGCATCTTTTCCGCTGGCAATTAGTGTGTCTCGCGATGCGACGCGACACCAAAAGCTGTCTCGTGATCGGAGGCTAGACAGGCCTCTAAGCTCCGCCCATTTCTGTGACGTAATGGGAATGATCGTGGTTGACGGCTTGCTATTTTACTGTACTGGTTATTTTTCCCACAGGCACACAGTATGTTGGAATATGATATCCAAGATGGCTTTTGATATCTTATGGTGGGTAGTGTGGTGTTATCGATATCCAATACAAGTTCGAATATGCATCAAATATCCGATGTAGGAGGAATACATCTGGCAATTCGATTAACGTTAAAAGTCTGCTCAATTCCTGTCGCGCAAAAGGTGTCGCGTTTCCTGTAACTGCTGGGAAAGATGCCTTTTGACAGCTCCTTGGTGGTGAGAATCAAAGAGTAAATATTTATGTCAATATTGTAATCTTCCCATTACATATTCCATTATTAACATTCAAGAGATTTTGCCCTGAGCACAGACCAAATCATTACAATTAAATATCCCGTCCTGAAAGCCATTAGGGGTGTTTGCTAAATATTTGATTAATAAAACGTAGTTTTACAATAAACACATTAATAACTTTTATCACGTACAGAGAGCTAGAAACAATCTTCCAGGCCAATTCGCCGTTATATTTTGCATCTCCAGGTCATGGATAATCACCAGCCTCTTCGACATGCGCAAGAAATCTTCCTCGAAACGAAAACCTAAACAAAATGCGAATAAATACACTAGTTGATTACAGCGGCGGGGGAAGCGGAGTCGTCTAACCAACATTCACAACTTCTTACAATGAGAAAAACAACAATATATTACAACACATGGACCTATTCAGTAATAACTAGACCAGCGTTTTCTTAACCTCCTGAATGAATTCGGTGATGACACTAAAGGTTTCATGAATTAAATGCTTGTAAGATCCCATAACCGTAAAGTCGGGTCGATTTCCTCCATTGGAAACTATGAAAAGCAATTATGAGTAAAACAATAAGGAAACACAAATATAAACTAACTTTACCCTTTTACTCGTTCTTTCTTAGCTTGAAATTATCAATATAATATTATAAGATAATATAGATGCAATTCAGTATTATAATTAAACTATCATAAAAGAATATGGAACAGAATAGAAATTACAGGTTTTCCTTCTGTTTACTCCCTGCATTTCATACCCACCAGCGCAATGTTTACACAGGCGTACCAACCACACACGAGGTCCGCCAGCTTCTCTCACACACGTCACACGTCACCAGCGAGGGTTGGCAGCCCTGCTCCACCTGGCTGGCCATGCTGGAGGACTCGAACTTGAAGGGGAATCGAACAGTCTCTTTAATATAATATTCATATAATTTAGTTTATCTGAATTTAAGGATATATCAATTATATCATCTTATTAATTAATTAATATTTATAGAATTTGTTCTGATAAAGCTAAAAGGCGTTCATCGTTCTCTGTATTCATTTATAATGTCAAAAATGCCATGTTTTACTTTTTCGTAAGGATTGCTTAAACAGAGACAATTCACCTAAATAATATTCCTAAAAAATCACATAAACCATTTTACAATAGTAAACACGGCCAACACACCCAATTTTCTAAATCAAACCCCAAACCCTCGCATTATTGGAACCGCCTGAGCTTTCGCCGGGTGGACGAAAGTGACAGGAGGCGCTCGACGTTCCGTTCCTCAATTCTCGAGACGTGAAGCGGACCGGCGGCCGTTCAGACTTTATCCGAGTACACACCAGGAAGGAAAGAAGGACAAGATGGTGAAGGATTCGAACAAAAATAAGTTCACGAAGGAGGAAGAGCTGTTGCTGCAGGACTTCAGTCGGAGTGTGTCCAAGAAGGGAAATATTATCTTTTTCCTGAATGCTTTTATCGTCTCTGCCATTCCCATATGTGAGTTGATTTTGGTCTATTTAAATGCTGTCAACAGTTATTCCAGAGATGTTATTCCTATATTTCTGATTGCTTATTAATAGTGTTTTATCTGCAGTGGTTATTACGAATCTTACTTTTATCTCAAGTTTTAACTAGCATTAGTGTCATGTGCAAAGTTTGTAAATGTCTAAGAACGTAGTGTGATCTACAGCAAGTGAATGACAGAATTCATTTGTATTTATCCGGTTGTTTATCACTCAGCTGTTCCAATTTTTGATAGTGATTATTAATGCTGGTAATTCTATGCTAAAGTTGACCATTGCAGAGAGAGGTGTATTTGGTGGATATTGTCCAGATGGGGAAGGTTTATTCAGCAGGAACCAGTGCACTGATGGCTGCGGTAAAGCCAGTAATGTGTGGTGTGATATCAATTGACCGCTGAGACCTCCCTGGCTGGAAAATGTTTTTCTCGAATGTCTTGTAGCGAGCAATGTCAATGTATGGGGTGCCACCTGCGAGCAAAGGACATTTATGGTGCAAGCAACAGCAATAGTTTTTTCACTTCTGATAATTTGTTGTGGTGACTCAGTAAGTGATTGTTATTCATGTTATTATTTTAAATATGGTAAACTTTTTGTTGATTTAGTTATGTTTGAATTCCAGTATCTGAGAAAGAATATTGGGTGGGAGTAATAAAGATCATATCTACAACACAGGATTGTCATAACTACAAGCATTTGCGTGTTTTCCAACCTGGGAGATCTTCACACCTGTTGGCACTGTTGAAAATTCAATAAACTATATGGTTGAAGTTATTGAGAGTAATGCACAGAGATAGAGGAAAATGGAAACCGCCATCTTATAGAGGATAATAAATAGCCATAAATAATACAGGTACATCTGCTGTAGCTGTAGTTTGGACTGCGCAGGGAATGAGTTCCCCATGTAAAAATCATTTGGTCAAATTCTGTCGGTGCAAATGTAGTTCTCGGGTAATTTTCCGAGCATGCTTTAAATAACCTGCACATAAAATTCTTTCGACCTTTCCGGGCACTTCTATCACCATCCGTCTGCAGATCCGTCTTCACAAATGTAACAATGTTTTCTGTGCATGAAAAAATGTAATATTCCCTGCGCAAGAAAAATACTACAGTCTGGGCTGCACTGCAGAAAATCCACTGATTTGAATGATTCTTGATGTTTTTTGTGCAAATGCTTCGTTGATGAGATATGAGTACCACTTCCATCGGCAATCTTAATTTTAGTCCCAATAGCAGGGGAGGGCATGATGTATATCAGGGAAATTATTGGGAAAAACAGGCTTAAATAAGAAAAATGAACAAAAACGCTAAAAATGGGCTAATGAAACTCTATAGACATGCTTACCATCTTTGAAAGTCTATGCACTGATGCACCAAAATTGGAAGAACTACGGGAATCCAACACCTATTTCGGCAAAGTCTACAGGATTTCACGCCTTCCAAATACAAAAAACTGTCCTGACCTATAACCCAACCCAACCCAACCTAACCTAGCAATTTATGGTGCCGTGATTAGGCGAGCCCTTTGGGCACTTCCCGAGAGTAGGGTTGATGGGGGGCTCAGCCCTCCACCACCGCCCAGTACACACTCTCCACCCTGGTATATACGACAAGATAGAGCTACATCCATACTGTAAACAATAAACCAAATACCTTTATATATCGAAAGGCTGAACTGTCAATTTTCCTTCCCTTCTTTCGGTTGGTCTGTTGATTGGTTGGTCTATTGTGGATCCCTTTTATCACTTTTATTGGGATTAGGAAGGGGTTTTGTTCATATGGCAATGTTTGTTGGTTTCCCAAGGAATGACTGGAGTAATAGGGACTTATCTCAGAGGGTAAGGTCACTTTGTTAACATTACCATTAATTCTGTATGTTATTTCCAATGGAAAATAACAAAATTCATGCATATTAAAGTGTGGGTAATTGAAACAAGGAATGGTAACAGGAAGGGTGGATGGCTGTGTGGAAAAAAAAAAGAAATGCAGAATATGGTGGTTTGCTTGCTTTTACTATAACAATAAACTAGAATAGGCATGGATACTGTATTTGCCTATTACTGTCATGGCGGATGGGAGTTGAGGATTTTTCTAGGTCTCAAACCTTGGTATAAACCACCTGTTGAAGGGTTGCAAAATGAAAAACATTATATAGTGCCATGTGCAACTTTGTCCGTTAACGTCATTGCATAATATGCCATCCACAACCAAATGTTTAAGACGATACTAGATGACCTTTCTATCTGCTTACAAATACAGAAGTTTTTAATTACCTAATTGTGGCAATTGGGTGGTCATATTGCCTAAGAGCAAAGGGTAGAGCCAGTCTGGTATGTTTTGGACCAGATCCTTAACAGCAAATGGCCAGGGATGACAGAAGTAGTAATTTTAGACGAATTTGTATACAGTTGCCATAAAGTATTTTAAAAGACAATTTTGCGACAGTATTAAGTGATTTTTGTAAATGGTCAGGTTGAAAATGCAATTGAAAAGGAATGCAACCTATTTTTTTTTTTCATGAAATGCATAAGTTATGAGCAATGATCAATGCTTGCTATCATCTTTTGGCATGAATTTATTGCATTGTTCGTAGATTTGGTATGTTATGTTGGTAAACATTGAAACTTTGTATTTTACCAAAGTCACTGACAACTAGATGTTTTATTGTTAGCACTGACTTTATAGAATTTTTACAAGTATTTTGTTAATTTTTAAAAACTATATCCTAAATACACTTTTATGTACTTTCAACTGGATTGCATCCTGTAGTCATATCACAAACTTCACATATCTGTGTTGTAGAAGTTTTGGTCATTTTTTATGAAAACTTGTTTATTTATATTCTCATAAGCACTTTTCTTGGCCTAAATGTTCTGCCAAGGCTTACAGTAACATTGATATTTTGCTAAACTATTTTGTTTTCAATTTGTTGATCTCGGTATGCAAATGTGGAGCTTAAGATGGATTGTTATTTCCAGGGCTTTACTGGCGTATCCACTTAATGGACCCACAATCTTCTGCCTTCATCTTCGCTCTCGTCACTGGCATTGCAACATACCTGGTTGCGATGGCATACAAGAACACCAAATTCATCCTGAAGCACAAGGTGAGAGTTGGTGAATGCTTTTGAAAGTTCATGACAATCTGAAATATGATTTTGGTGTCATTGTCAGGTTTATTGTCCTTCTCTATGTACAAAAACATTTGGATGTGAGTGGATAGCTTTGCTTATTGTGTATGTGGGGAAACGTATTATGGTTTCAATATTGGTGGTTATCCATTGCAAATTTTGCTCTTTTTAACGTTTGATAGTGATAGAAATAATTGGTATGCCTTTTAAGAAGTAATGGTATGTTAAAGTAATGTCTGTGATTTAACCTTGACCCCAAACCGCCGGACATGGTATGTAGGTATATGTCATAGCCCATTTGTGTTGAATTTAGTAATTGCTTTTACATATAGATGGCTCCACAGGTACTGTCACCAATGAGCCAATTAAGCAAACTACCTGTCTCACTTTGTTTATCCTTTTCCTAGATTTTTTATAATATTTTCTAATTTATGATAGTGTTGTTAGTAATGCCAGCAACAATATAGTAATTATAATGTTTATAACGAATAACAATGTCAATAGTGATAATATTAGTAAAAAAGTGTGTTCCTGCTTTTTCAAGGGAAAGTGAGGTCACAAGATCTAATTGACTCCTTTCTGGCTAAGCATTGGCAGAGCCATCTATGTGTAGAAACATTTAACCAAGGATTGGCAAAAGGAATGCACCATTTTTCCGTTGACATGGGGTTAATACAAGACTTGATGCATATAACTAATCCACTTCAAATTTTCAGGTGGCCCAGAAGATTGAAGAGTCTGTAACACGCCAGGTGATGAGCAGCCTGGATGCTGACAAGAAGATGAGCAAGAAGGAGAAAGACGAGAGGTAAGAGGAGAAATGGGAGTAAAATTTTTTGTTCTTAGTATCAGTTTAAAAGAAGGGAAAGAAATTAGGGTTAAAGTATCCAAATGAACTGTACCAGCAAGGGAGAAACAATGATTGAAGAGGGTCTGGGGCTTTGCCTGCTGAGTTGGAAAGTTTATTGGTTTATACAGTGATCTTTGTGATAGTTTTTGCATTTAGGAAGGGTTTGTTCATTTACTCATTCATGCATTTGAGTTTGACTTAGTCTTTGACAGGTATGGTTTTGTTCTGAACTTTTTGGTTTAGACAATGTGGGGGGCAGAGTTGCTGTAGCTTTTATATTCGCCAGTTCTAGTTATGCCATGTGCATCCTGCATTCACCTGTTCTAGGAGGTTTTGATAAGGATTCTTTTTTTTTTTGTATTCAGGATTGATTGGCACAATACAAATATAGATGACAATTGTGAAAGGCAAAGCATTCCATTTGTGCATTTTGTTATTGCAAGCATTAACAAATTTTACTGAAGTTTTTTGATGGAAAATTTTTATCTGCCATTTATAATCAGTCTTCATCTTCCTTTCCTATTCTAAAACCCATTGATTGCTACTTTATGTACTACTCAGAGTAGTTCTCAGTGAATCTCAATATTGATAGCATTAGTACACAAAAGCATTTTCTCACATTTTCAAGGAAAAGTGATGTAGCAAGATCTACTAATTGACTCCTTTGTGATTAAGCACTGGCAGAGCTATCTGTGTGCAGAAACGGTTAACCAAGCATTGCCAAAGGGAAGACACCATTTTCCCGTTGACATTGGGAAGCTTCTGAGAATTTTTTCATTGTTACTTCATGCCTACTGTTTTTATTTTTTTTGTCATTTGTTGCATTGTCACTACAGTGGTATCTTTTATAAACAGTGGTCATAGGAATTATTTATTACAAATTAGGTGTATTAATGTTCATTCAATTGTTACCGTAAGAAATGTTTATCCCTTTAGGTTTTGGTGGTACAGTTAAAGAAGAAATTCCCTGTAATGTAATATACAATAGATTTCTTAAACTTTGCTGTAGGTTTGAGAAGATATCGCATACCATAAATGACAGCGTAGAAATTGCCTAACCAAATTTTTCCTTTTGTTTAGCCATGAAATCCTCCCCAAACAACAAATCCCATATATAATCTTAACATTTGTCCCAACAGGGTACTCTGGAAGAAGAATGAAGTTGCCGAGTCACAGTCCACCACCTTCTCCCTTTTCTACAATAACGCTCTCTTCCTGATGCTCGTGGTGGTGGGTTCCTTCATGGTGTTCCGCTCCTTTGCCCCAGCCTACAACTACATCTTCAGTACCCTTGGTGCAGCTGGCATCATTGCCCTCTTCTCCACCGGCAAGCAGTGAAGTGTGCTTAGGTGCCTGCCTGTTGTTTCGAGTCTTAGACACGTTGGGAATGTGCCTTTGGTAATCCTCCAGGGGCTAACCCAGATGTGTTCATTGAGAGAGAAAAAAAATGCTTACAAAAATATTGTCTGGGTGTTGTGTGTTTTTTATTGTGTATGAGTCGGTTCAGAAGAGATGTTATTACCACCGTTAATTTGGAGCTGTGAAACTTTTTTTTAATTATTTTTTTCTATTTATTTATTGGTGATTATACATAGAAGCTTCCAATAGCATAGTATTTCATTCATCATTCATCTCAAGGCATATCATCAGTGACCTGGGAATATATTTTTTTTCACATTATGACTGACTTTGGTACAGTCTTCCTTGGTTGTAAATATCATGGATAAAGTCTATATCTTTACTTTCTATAAATGTTATTCAACACCTGCAAAAATCACAAAAAACAAATCTTAAGTTAATTTTGTACTTTCCTCAATAGCAGGTGCTCAGTGATAATTGTGTGGGAACAATCCCTCCGTACAAATATCTGTACAAGGGTGTCTGTACTACAGTTTCTCTCGTTTTTTGTGTATTTTTTTACACAATGGTGATGAGTCTAATGTTATTAAGGAGATGTATGTGTGTTTTTATACAAAAATAAAAACTGGATGGTGATAAGCTTTGCTTTTTATAAAACCCTTACTATTGCGGTAATGTCTGCAAAGTAGACAAACGTTTCCTATTTAGGTAATAGAAAAAATAGGTAAAAATAATTGATATCTTAGTTTCACACCATTCATAAAATGTTTGTTGACAATATGCAAAATCACAGAACAGATTGTGTGAGGTCTATAATTCAAAAATTGTCTGATAAGAACAGTTTAGTTATTTGAAGTTTGAAGTCTCAATGTTATTTTGAATTTTGCTTTTTGAATTCAGAATGACCATAGGATTTGTGGTTTCAAATGGAAAATGACCCAATGAAAAATGTGGATCTGCTCAATGCACAGGAAGCCACAATAATATGATGATCTTGAAAGGTTTAGCAAGATAGAAATTGCATTAATGTTTGTTGATGAAACTGGAGAATTATAATTTTTAGTTTTCAATTCTTACATTTTAAGAACCCAAATACCTAATCTAACACTTTGTACCTTCTGTTTATTTCGTAGATGGGTCCAAGCCCCTCTCTACTTCCCATTGTTAACACTTTGTGCTAACTTATAGCAAACGGTCATTGAGAACTGGCTGTGAGAGGGTGTTGATGTGCTGCAGCTTAAACCATGTTTTTCCTTACTCTATTTCTTAAGCTCTGTAAGATGACAATGTCCTCTGTCTGTGCGTTGCTCTTGGTAACTTTTACCAGTCTCTGAACATGAACTTCAAGGCTTTTGAGAGTTCAAGAAATGTACCACAGAAACGTTTTAAAATATTACCTTTTTGCATGTGCGACATTTTGCACATCTTGGGTCATTTAGGAGTTTCTGGAGGAATGCGCATACAATTGCACTCCTCATATCATTAAAATTTTTAATTTGGGAAGAGGGGGGGGAGCGGGTTAGAATAGGTTAGTTTTGTTCTGCCAACCGTAAAAATCGAATCTTAGGTATCAGTGCCCAAAAGTAAGAAAATGGAAAAGGAAGATGCTGTGATAGTGACTAAATGAGACAGTTATAGTGGATTATTGTGTTGCAATATAATAGCAGGAGAATATTGGTTTTATCTTGGCTTGAATCAAAGGAACAGTCATGCCTTTACTGTACATACCAGTATAGTATGTACGATACAGAATTCCTCTTTCTTAGACCTCACATACTCATATAAGTTAAAGGGCATTACAGTACACAGCTGGACAGATTATAATAAAGAAAGGTAGTGAATAATTTACAAAACATCTATTTATTAACTTGAACTTCATATTAAACTATACATGATTTATTGTCGTGTTAGGATAGTCTACGTAATGAAGTATATTTACTAATTTTTGGTTGATTTATAATTAATTCATTTACCAGGGCAAGTTAGATTTTTATCAATCAGGATACAAACATTTCCAATGAGCAGGGGAAATATGTACTCTTTTTCTTACCCTTGTACTTTGAAAAATTTATCTAAATGTATTGTCAACGGCCAGACTTATAGTAGTAGTATTTTAAAGGCAATCCTGACCCAAGAAGGCCATTATACACCATGGAAATGGTTTTCCACTGGTTGTATGGTACATGGAATGTTAGTTCAGAGGAGCTCCACATTCCATTGAAGCTACAGAGTGTGGTGTTGATCACATGCAGGGGATAGGCCTTTCATGTTTTACATGTTTACACTATAGACACTGTGTCTCGGGGACAGGGCTGACAATCTACAGGTCTTGTAAACAAGGGCACCACTATGCTTAGTGCTAGGTAAGCAGAGTCAGGAGAGACCAGGGCGCCCATTGGCACTTGCAACCTTGATCGCGCGTGGACGCCGTGACGGTTAATTCGAAGCGAATTTAGCTTTTTGGTTAGAATTACTGAATTCTGTGTGACTTAATTTGAGTAACGTGGACAAGGGCCTGCGACGCTTCACGATTCCAAGGGGAATTGCATCCTTGTCAAGAGACGAGCACTCAACACTGTATAAGTACTTATATTAAATATATAAATTCATTCTTAGCATTATAACCAATTGAAATTTTACTGATATATATTTGTCATGTGTAAAACTGGGAGGTATTATATCAACACTGGGCCCGCTCTGGAGGGAGTGGAATTAAAATCTATTATCCAGTAGCCTATACCAAATATAGTGGAATATGTTTAACTTCTTGTCACATCTGCTCACGGGAGCAATATATTGATAGAAAGTAGTATAGCAACCCTTTAAAAAGGGTTAGGTAATAGTCGGTGGCAGCTTATGAGATAAATAGTGCTAATGATATAATACAATTTTTTAAAGAAATCTTTTTCAGAGGAGCATCTTTGTAGACGGCGAGCTCCAAGTGGTAATTGTGTGTACCTATGTGCGTGAGTACGTGATGTCACAAAAGCGTGCGAGAGCATGATTGGTTGCTAGAGCATGGTATGAGTGCACGAGAGGGAACGAGTGTAGCTCATTGGCTACAGTTGCTCCCCCAATGAAATCACATGTCCTCAGGTGACCTATGATTTCCTGGGAAAACCACCAATTGGTCTTAGTGGGATGCTGTCAGTACTCATAAAGTAGTATCTGTTGATATAGTTCCCCTAGGTCTATATGCATACGGTGAGTGGGAGAGAGGTTGCAGAGCTGGGCCAACCAATGACTCTATTGCCCTTGACAACGATAACCTCTTATCTCTTTCCTGCCTTAACCGCCTCCAGAGATATAAGGTAAAGCAAAGGCTAATAATAATCAAAATAAGTCCCAAGATTACCCCAACCCATGAGTTAACCTGAGTGACATAATGATGATCTGTCCGACCAAACAACAGCATTATCCTGGTCTATGGAGGCAGTTGCATTCACAAGGCCATTTATAGATACATTAACCTTCTCCAAATTTGCTTTAGACTGGTTTAATTGATCATGAACTACCCTTAGATGTCTGGACAAGATGGGTTCCATAACATCTTGCAATACCTTATCATGCACCGAGAAATTAGTGTGGACTGAGGTGAAGTTGTAACCAGCGGGTTTACTCTCCCATCAACTGTAAACTGTTATTCCCTTATTTACAACTAGTGCAGTCCCTTGGGAAATGTAAATACCCTGTCCCTGTGAGCTCCACAGTACGCTTACTACCGCTTAAATATTTTAACAATTCTGATGTGGTCTTGTTAACAGAGTACAGTAGATCACCTAGATCAGTGTTGTCCAAACTGGGGTCCGCAACATAGATCATAGGGGTACGTGAACAAACAAGGAACACACACGCCTCACATCTCGTAATAAGTTGTGTAAGTATTTTTCAAGCATTTTGTTATTAAATCATCTATTTTATTTGTGTATTATATTCAAATTTATTGACCAACACTCCTGCAATGCAATCTTTTCATAATTAATATATTATTTTCATTATCCTAAATAAAACAGTTCGTTTAGCCATGGTGGACGATAGGGGGGCCGGGTACGTAACAGTACAAGAAAGTAATAAAGGGTACAATAGGCGAAAATGTTTTGACAACACTGACCTAGATCATTATAGACCTTAAAGATTGGTGTGAACCCTTTCACCCATTCTGTCTTGCATACATTAGGAATACCCTTCCTTCCCCCGGGAAGTCTTTCTAGCATACATACACACAACTCAGTCACACTGATTGGTGATGTCAAAGCCCTGGGACACAAAATGAATTCCCTTGATTTCATGCACTCATCTAGCATTCCGTTGCTAAACTCTATAACCTCAGTCAGTTTGAGCTACGTGGTTTGGTAAATCTTTTAATGCAGTTAGTCCCTTATCTGTCTGTATCGGGGGTGATATTATCTCGGGCAACTCCCACTTGACTGGATGGGGAATATGGAATGTAATGGTGAAGATTAACCACACCTAACCAATTCCACTTTGGCAAAATCCTTAATTAAACCTTCAAAGGATGCTCCCAACGAATTCCCTAATGACTGCAGAACCTCGTTCACTACAGCATCAGTCAACAACCGAGGACGCACGTGACCTGTCAATGCCATTATTATGACCTTATAAGCCCGCTGAATTTCCTTATCTAGCGACTTGAGAATGGCTTCCAAATTCTCTATTTTTCCGTTCCATTGAACCTCCCCAATTTGTCTATTAAAATCGAGTGAAAGTTTCCTTACATGAGAGTCGAGCCGTGCAACCTTCGTTGTTAAGTCAAGTGTATTGGCTATGTCCTTTAACACAGTAAACTGCTGTGATAAATGATGTTTTATGGCTACTGTTTGAGCTCCTAAACGCTAAACCTCAGCCCCACTACGGTCATCAAAGAGTCCAAACATCGAAGAAGTCTTCCAACCCCGTCATATAGGCTTCTTTTTTACCCGACTTTTACAATTTTGGCTTTCTTTAACACCTGCTAAGACTTCTCTGAAACCTTTGGTTATTAACCCTAGCCTATGCCCACTAAACGCATTCTTGCTTCTCCATGAGCCGAAGTGTTCTCTTCTCTCTTGACGTTAAATATCACTCCTAGTGACGTCTTGAGCCATTCCAGTCTCGGAAATTTGTCGTAGATCCCGATATTGCACAACCTTTCAGTATTACAGCATTTACTGCTAATTCAGCCAATACTCCTTGTTTGTGATTATGGCCCTTGTCCAAATTCCCATACAGTTCCATATCCGTATCTTCAATAGGGAATGCATGGGCTATCCTCCGTTTTTGATGGATTAATACTGGTATCCTTCCCCAGTTACAAGCTAGGACTTTCACCTGATCCTTTGCTTTACATATAACAGGGATGATAACACAATCCTCCTGTAATGGATTTCCTTTTACCATTATTCATTATTCCATCCTCCAATTTTCCACCTTTTCTCTTAAGACATTCAGTTAATACAGCTGCCTTTCCTGGAGGTACAGTAATAGTTTTCAATGAAACCAGTGAATATTCATGAGTCAATTTGATTTGCCAAATTTTCCTTAGATTCCTTGCTCTGGTCCCCCAGACTCATTCACCTGGTGACTCCCTACCACCTTTGGTGACTGAACCGGTTTCTGTCCCTTCTGGTTTACCATACCTTTCTGCAGGACTTTAGATCCTTGACAAACTCTCCATTTATCAAAATCTAATAACAGTTTATATTGGTGCATTAAGGACGATCCAACAAGAACATCACAATCCCCAGGAAAGTTTATGATCTCGTCCTGAAATACATCACACTTTTGAGAGAATATTTTTCCTCCCATTTTGAAGGTCATTTGGGCCTCCCCTAGTGCTTTCATCGGTTCACCTTCAAATATTCCACTTACGAACAGTTCACTTGGTACAAACGGAGAAGGAAGGTTCTTTGGATCCTTGTGGTCCTCTTTCACCTCCTCATGCTCCCTGTACATAGAATACATGACCTATGTTGGGCTCGCCACTTTTGACTATTAGGTACCTGTACCTGAGTCATGTACCTTGGAAGAGACAATGCTAAATTAGGAACCTCTTTTCTAGTTGCTTTATTTTTTGTTCTGCGAACAATTTTTGACTGTGTCCGTATTTTCCACATAAGAAACATTTAATCTGCGCTGAGTATCTGCGTCTGGCTCCGGTCGATGGCAACGTCCATTGAGATTGAGCCCCTTGGCCAACCTTAGCTTTTCCACCTGCTGGTAGTTCCCTCTTCTTGGAGCTCCAGCACCGGTCCTTGGGGTGCGAATTATTCCATCCATAGAAGTCACTGAAATACTTGCTTGCCCTCTGCCAAGCAAATGGTTCTCTCCTCTGGGGTTCTCTTGGCCTTTCTTCCCTTGCCACTGCTGCAGCGGCTTAAAACCGGGGACGCAGAGTTGACTGGAATCGCGTATGCTTCCCCCAGTTTCTCTCCACCCATCTCTTATAACCTTCCATGATTTGAGAGTAGGGTGTGGCTTTCAATTTGGCCATGTCCCATTTACCTCCAACTTTGTACTTGTCCACAACAGTGCCAACCATAGTTGCTGCCAAACAACTCATGGTTACGGAGAATGATCTATCTTCAGGAAAAGGCCATTTGTTCAGAATAGTAAAATTCATTCGGACAGCTTTTTCGCTATGCCACCATTCCTCAAATGACGCGTCCTGATATCGCTCAGCCTCTCCAAAGCATTCTTCCCAACGTTCCTTTTGGGGAAATTGGATCAGAATGCCCCTCCTGAACTCCTCCCAAGTGCTGTAATGGTGCATCACTTGACCGATATTCCATGCTTTCCCCTCCTTGGGGTGGATGTAACGGATGGCGAATCTTACTTCTCGGCGTCTCCCTTGAGTCCTGTCAGCTCCATCTCGGACTCCACACAGGCATTCCACTCGTTTCCCGTCAGTCCATCTCCAATTTCCTTGAACATAGGGACACCCCTGCTTCCCGACCCTGCCTGCCGCTACGTCTGGTGCAGTAGGCTGAGTAGCCCGCTGAAAAGCCTCTGCCAGTTCCGCTGCCAGTTGTTCGATTTCCCTTCTCAGGGTAATCCGTTGAGCTAACTCTTTGTCCATGTCTTCGAGAGCTTCTGTCTTGGATAAGTAAAATTTCACTAACTGGTAGCAATGTGTTTTATTTTCAATGTTCGAGGGATCCTTTCCCCTTTTATTTTTATAGTGTCTTTTCACTTCACTTGGAATTACAAGTCTCAGCCAGCCCAACTTGCTAATTCCCACTTAAAAACAAGTAGAGTCAGGCCCTCGGCCCTCGCAACTCTTGCGTTTCATTGCCTTTGTTGCTCTTTAACAATGTCACTAAACATCAGCACTACACAGTTGTTCACTTATTGATAGTGTATAACCCTAGTTATTCACACATAAAATTAAAAATCCACTATACATAGAAAAGAAATTTACCCTTAAAAATATTAAGGAAACCAAAATTGATGTAATATGAGATATATGTGTACTGTAATGGTCGGAAAGTTTTGTTGTGTTCTGTTAGTAAAACCTTTTTACTTATAAAACACTTTAATACTTTAACCATTGCCCCTACAAAAAAACTTTATTGACCAAATATTTAATATTCTCAAAAAACCTATTAATTAAAAAGCATTAATTTTCTATATATATCCCATCATTAAATATCAAAGGGATAAATTATTAAAAATTATAATTTATGAGTTCATGCGTTCATGTGCACAAATAGCATTGAATCACCAAGAGTCGCTGCAGCGGCGGTTCAATCCGCACTGACCCTCACCCTATAGTCGCCAATCTCAGACTGATAAACTCTCCCATTTTGTGACGTCACGTTTTCCTCAAGCGTTCTTGCCACTCACACTCCGTTTTCTTTCTTCTTTCTCACTTGAGCCAATGAGCTACACTCGTTCCCTCTCGTGCACTCTATCTACTAATCATGCTCTCGCACGCTCTTGGAACGTCACGTACTCACGCACATACGAACACACAATTACCACTTGGTGCTCGCCGTCTACAAAGCTGCTCCTCTGAGAAAGATTTCTTTAAAAAATTGTATTATATCATTAGCACTATTTATCCCATTAGTTACCACCAACTATTACCTAGCCCCTCTTAAAGGTTTGTTGAATTACCACGGTGCTCGCCGTTTGCAAAACTGCTCCCTCTGAGAAAGACCTTTAAAAATTTGTTTACATCATGAACATTATTTATCCCACAAGCTGCCACCAACTATTACCTAGCCCCTTTAAAGGGTTGTTATAGTACTTTTTATCAATCTATTGCTCCCGTGAGCAGATATGACAAGAAGTTAAATATATTCCAAATGTATTTGCGTATAGGCTACTGGATAATAGATTTTAATTCCACTTCTTCCGGAGCGGGCTCAGTGTTATGATATAATACGTCCAAGTTTTACATATGGCACTTATATATCAGTATAATTTCAATTGTTTATAACGCTAAGAATGAATTTATATATTTAACATAAGTACTTATACAGTGATGTATGCTCGTCTCGTGACGAGGATGCAATTCCCTTGGAATCGTGAAGCGTCGCAGACCCTTGTCCACGTTACTCAAATTAATTCACACGAATTCAGTAATTCCAACCGAAAAGCTAAATTCACCTCGAATTAACCGTCACGGCGTCCACGCGCGCGTCTGGGGCGCAAGTGCCAATGGGCGCCCTGGCCTCTCCTGACCCTGCTAACCCAGCGCTGAGCACAGTGGTGCCCTTGTTTACAAGACCTGTAAATTGTCACCCATATGTCCCCGAGACACAGTGTCTATAGTGCCTTGTAAAACATTCCATGTACCATACAACAAGTGGAAAACCATTTCCATAGTGTATAATGGCCTTCTTGGGTCAGGATTGCCTTTAAAATACTACTACTATAAGTCTGGCCGTTGGCAGTATTTTCAAAGGAAACACGACCAACTTCCAAATAACAACATAAAAAGAGACATTAGCAATAAATCACATTACTGCTTGTTAGAGAGAAATCAGATATATATAAAATTAGGCAATTCACCAACGGTCTGATGCAATGCCACTTGAGACCTAAACATTAACAAAAATGGTTGTTGGGAGTAATATTTCGACTGTGATGTCTGTTGTGACCTTCCCAGTGGATGAGTTTAGTCCTTCCTGATTTCTTTTGTAGTTCACGTGACGGGCGGTGGCTAAACCTTGAAGCAAATATCTACAGAAGTTGTAGCTTTGTGTGCCAAACTTTAACTGCTGTAATTGTCACTATAATTGTGAGAAAGTCCTTGTTCCTCTTGCACTGATTCCCAATCAGTCTTGTATTTTTCCATATACCAAGAAACCCCCTATATATAGTATAGATTATATTATACATTGTACTGACTGAAACGTACGAGAGTGTTGGTGTCTGGAAAATGTTTATGTCGTGTTGTTGATATTATGAATTAATATCACTGTCATTTCGCAATAGAACAAAGTCATTTTACGGTTTCTCGCGGAACCCCAAGTGATGGTTGGCAGAACCTCGATTGGGAATCACTCTCCTAATCTTAGTTCCCAAACAAGAGGAAATTGTTTTTTTTTTCTAATATTAATCTGAACTTGACACTCTTATGCAACAAACATGTTTCCTTTATCATAATACAAGAACATACTTGTTTATAAAGGCAAATTGATGTCCATGTGTATACGGTGATGTTTATAGACATTGGGAAAAAAACTGGGGCATTTTTAGGGAAGTCATGAACAATATCATATAGAATTGTTGATACCTTTTATTTAGTGTGTACTCGCATTGGAAATCCTATTATTTGAATTAGAAAAAAATGAAACTTTAGACATGAATATTTAAATATTTGTGAATGTCGAAGAATTCTATTTGAGGTTCAGTATAACGTTATGAATTATTCTTTAGACAAATAGTAAAATACTGTACCATAATCTAAACTTGTAGTCGATTCAATTCCGAGATGGCAATATCTGTAAAGTATTTACAGGCGACTGTTTTAAAATTCATTGGCCTCAGAGCAACACAGAAAAGAGAGAGAAAGAAATTCACGTTTGGAAGTGTTCGCTTAACCGGTGTTTGTAGCTTACTCCCCGAAGGAAAACAAACAAACAAACGGTTAATAGAATCAACGGACACCAGTCTAGAGACTTGCAAGTCGAAACTCCATAGCTGAAATGGTCAAAAATAGTAAATACAGCTGTATCCTAGCTTGGAGCCATTGGGCAGTCTATTGCAGCTGTATCACTACTTAATGATCTAATGTAACTATTTTCTAATATGGCTGCAATATTAGTGATTTACAGTTAGTCCGTTTAACTACAATTAACCGAACTTAAATCCACCATTTTTTTTGTTAATGAACTGCAGTTGACCCTACAACGGCCTGTATACTCAACAGCAGTCTATTGACCCAACAGCAATCTATTGAACTAAAGCCTACCTACCTTTGGTTGACTAAACCTGTACTGACTGAACTGCATTTGATCCAAAATGTTAGAATCTCAACTATAATGAACCTAATATATTTCCCTATTAACCTACAGCCTACCCAACCTTCAAGAATCTACAGCTAACAACGATAATGGACTCCCAAAAGCTTATAGTTTATACGATGGACCGTTTTCTGTTCGAATTTCGTGCTATTTAAAATTAGCTGTAAATTGGATGCAGAACTCGCTTCCTCCAACATATTGGACATCCTTTCAGAACCCCCTACTTCTTCCTTTAACAACTTACTCTCCTTCCTAAGACATAAATATCCTCCATTTGATCTAACTGCTCCTACTCCCTTAACTCCTCCCCCTTCTAACACCTTTTACCTTAAACTATATCCCACCAGCACTCCCCCTCTGCCCTTGTAACTGTCCAACCTAAAACTTCTCTGTGCTTTCGCTACTACACTTTACCACTGTGTCATATCACCTTCTATAACATATTTCTTTTGTTTTAACTATAAACCATTAACCTGGATGTATGACTAAAACTGACTGGGTAAACGAGAAAGAAATAGGAAAATTAAGAATAACGAAGAAACAGATATATAAAGGTAAGCGATGCGGACGAAAACAAACGTTTTTTGGACGAACAAGTGGCCTAACATCATTATCATCCTTATTATTATTTCTTTACATAACAGTTAACAGTAATAATGATGATGGCAATGATTATGATAATGATAATAATAACAACAATAATAACAATAATAATATTATCGATAATGATAATGATGTTGATTCTAATACTAATAACAATAATGCTGATGATAATGATAATTATATTAATAATAATGATAATAATATTATAGCAATAATAGTAACAAGAATAACGATAATGATAATGATAATAGTAATAATGATAATAATAATAATGAGAATAGCAATAATATGAACGATAATAACAACAATAATGATAATAACAACAATGATAATGATGAAAATAGGAATGATGATTATGATAATAATAATATAACAAAAATAATAGAGATGTCAATAATAATTATATAATAATAGTAATATCAATAGTACT